>NW_010972657.1:10935-73607 GCF_000737465.1 Haliaeetus leucocephalus
AGTCCTTCCCACAGGCTGCAGTTCTTCATGAACTGCTCCAGCATGGGTGTCTTCCACGGGATGCAGTCCTTCAGGCACAGACTGCTCCAGCATGGGTCCCTAGCGGGGGTCACAAGTCCTGCCAGCAAACCTGCTTGAGTGTGGTCTACTCTCTCCATGGGTCTGCAGGTCCTGCCAGGAGCCTGCTATAGCGTGGGCTTCCCATGGGGTCACAGCCTCCTTTGGGCCTCCACTTGCTCCTGTGTGGGGTCCTCCATGGGCTGCTGGTGGATATCTGCTGCACCGTGGACCTCCATGGGCTGCAGGGCGACAGCCTGCCTCACCATGGTCTTCCCCACAGGCTGCAGGGGAATCTCTGCTCTGGTGCTTGGAGCATCTCCTCCCTCTCCTTCTTCACTGACCTTCATGCCTGCAGGGTTGCTTCCCTTACATATTCTCACTCCTCCCTTCAGTTGCAGTTTTCTGTTGTACAACAACTTTTTTCCCCTTCTTAAATATGTTATCCCAGAGGTGTGAGGTATTATCACCACCATTGCTGATTGGCTTGGCCTTGGCAAGCGGTGGGTCTGTCTTGGAGCCGGCTGGCATTGGCTGTGTCAGACATAGGGGAAGCTTCTAGCAGCTTCTCATAGAAGCCACCCCTGTAGCCCCCCCGCTACCAAAACCTTGTCACACAAACCCAATACATAGTCAACATATAAACAATGGAAAACAATAAATAGGTAGAATAGCCTGTTGCATCCAATACATTATATCAGAGGGGCTTTATTTTTTCTGATTTTATAAATGTGACTGAAACATTTAAGTTTTGATCTCTGGCCAAAAAGCACAAACAGAAAATAATAATAAGAATAATGACCTTTTTTTGTCTTCAAGTTTACCCAAAAGAAAATATGAATTTCATACTACTTACATATCCAGCTTCAAGAAGTCAGGTATGTTCATTTAGCAGTATTTTGTGTCGCTGTGGCTGAATTTCAAGTTTGTATTTAAAATAAGCCCCCAAAAAGTGATTCGATGTGTTATTGAACACGTTTTTCAGAATCCAATTTATATTTGCCTGACTGGTGCTGAGAAAATGGGCATTTCCATAGAAACACTAGGGGAATAAAGCAACCATACACAAGACTCTCTATGAAAGGATGTGTAGCAAGGATGTGTCTGCTGTGAATCTTGATAGACACAAGGTATTGATCCTTTTTGTTGCCTACTTTTGTGCAGAAGGTTTCTAAACTGCAGAAGTAATACCTACTATTTTTGTATGTTAAAATTGCTATATCTGATGAGGGATTAAAAAGGGGTTTAAAGAGAGAACAGTGCATGGACTTCCTCTATTAATCTTTCAAAAAGAAGTGTATCATAGGGAAGATCCGTAACTGAAGTCAAAGGTCAGTACCTTCGCTAAGTGTAAATGCAAGAAAGTGCTCCTGGCTGCTATTTTAGTTTGGGTATTTTAAATCAGTTGAACAACCGAATTGCCTTTTCTTCTCACTACATTCTCCTTTCTTTCCATTTTTACTACCGCTATTACAGCAGCTCCCCTTGACACCAATCTAGTTTATGTGCAGAGTGGTACTATTATACACCACTCTTTCTAGCACTTTAAAACTGGCCCAAGAATATCTTTCTTTCATGTGAAGTGTGTCACATGAACCCTTTTTTCTATTAAATTAAGAAATAATACAACTTGCAAGAGAAGTCTAGTTTCAGTTTTGGAACAAATTTGAGTAGACATTGATTCTTCAAAGGCAAGTAGTTATGTTGAATTATATCAAGAAATCAAAATTTTATTATGTTATTGTAACAAAATAAAAAATCCCCTCTTGATCTATACTAGTAAAATAGAAACAAAACCACCAAACATTTAAAGTTACATATTGCATTGAAACAACTTTCAGTTTAGTTGTTCTAACTATCCATATTTTATTGTCAATAGGTCAAAACCAGGGACACAAAAAACTTTTCCTTTTAAAAAAGAAATAAATAAAAAAATTGACTAGATTTCTAATTCTTGATATTGCTTTCTACAGTTTGAGAGTTATATATCCTCTTAGCTATGTGATAGTAATATTACTGGCAAAAGGATTTCTGGACCCTTTCTGGATTGACAGGACAGGTATTTACCACAACTTTTTCCATTACTTCTTTGTGCTTTGTTTTTCATCTTATTCAGAATTTGAAGCAACTTGGGATACGATTTTTGCATTCATCTGTGCTACATAATTTGTTGTCAGGCAGGAGCTCATGAGGGGCCTCGGAAAATTGCTGCAATACAAAATTACTTTCTGTGGTAAATGATGTTAACATTTGGCTTAGATTACATCTGTAAGTGTTCTTAGTAAGTTTGTATTTATTTCTCTGAAATATACACTCACAAAGAAGTTTAAAACTTTTGAACATGTTGGGAGAAGTCATTGACTGAGTACACAGCTGTCCCATGGCAATAACTGGTAAAGTAAATCAGTAGAGTGGCAAACTGCTTAGCTATTGCCCTAGTAACGTATTTAATCTGCATGATGTGGTAGAATTTGATTACCAACAAAAGCCAGTCCATTTCCCCTCGCAGATACACTGGGAATTTCTGTGATATACAACGACTCACTAAGCTTGGTACTTATGTTTCTTCTCTGTACAAAGATGGTACAACATCACTTTCAGAAGGATACTTTACCATCAAAAAAAGAAACAGGCTAGTGCCCAGAATGGACAGTTCCTCTCTGTTTACTACTTCTAATAAACTTGATACATCTTGCACAGCAAGCTTCATTTTTTTTAATGATGGCAACATAAAATGATCCATTGAACAAAAAACTCTGGGCATTATCTATTTAGATTTAAGTATTGAAGCACCCGTATTGTTAATCATTTTTATGTGACTATTATGTGAACAGAGTCCCATGATAAGAACTTGGCTGAGTGACTAAACATGGGGATCAAAACAAAATGATCATTGGAAGATAAGTGTTTAATGGCTGCAAATGTAAGGCTGCTAGGTCTTATTGTGTCTTCATTAAATGACACTATGCAAAAAGAGATGCAGCATGACAATAATTTTTTCAGGTATGTTGGTTTCAAGGGACAAAAAAAATATAGTGAAAAATTGAGAAATATGATAGAAAACAATATATACAAGTAGCATCCTAAACAGAATATAATATTATACTAGATTTTCAAATAAGAAGAAGTAGGGAGAGAAACTAAGAATTTTTGGTGTACAGCCAATTAAATTAATTGTCTGACACACACATATATATATATATATATGAAACCTTTATAAAGCTGATATCACTGGAGTTTTGTTGCATGGAGAAAAGAGGTAAGAACCAACTCTGTAAAGTTAAGCCAAGTCCAATTAACTAAACAAGAAACTTCCTTGTGTTCATTGGGAGATGGATGAACTCATAAATGACTAGTGACCACATCTGTGTTTAGTTCAGAGGATTTAATTATCTAATAGTTATAGAGACATATGGAAGAGAGAACAGTACAAAACATTATTTAGGAGATTGGAGTGGCTGACTTACGAAGAAAGAGCAAGCAAACTAAGGACATGTACCTGGTTAAATGATGTCCAAAGAAACATTCAGCAAGAAGTCTAAGATGAAAATACTGCGAAGGAAGGAAGTTATACAGAAGCGTACAAGAATTACTAGGAATAATGGAAAAAAAGAGAAAAAAAAAAAACACCTTAAAACCTTTAAAATGAAAATTTGACAAATATCAAAGTTGCCCAGCAGTAACAGTTATTAAACCAGAGAACAATTTTTCTCAGGGAATTCACAGAAAGCCATTCATTTGCTATTAGAGAAAAAATGTGATATAGTATATGACAGAGAAAAATCTGGCACCGAAAAAATTAGACTAGCTTCACTAGGGTAATTTTTCATTTTTAGCACTGATACAGAAGTAATTTTATCTATAATTCTGTTGCACTCAAAACATCCTTTTCAAAAGCAGGAAGAATACAGAAGCTTTAATTAAATGAGACCTATGTGTGGACATTCAGTAAACAGATCCAAATAGTTTCACCCTTCACTATACTTTTGCCTTTCCCTCACATGTGGTTAAGTTCTAGATGGCAAAGCACTGTAAAATTCCACCTCCGACCTTTTTTATTGTTTTATTAGAAGGGGATATTCTTTTACCTTTCTCTGAAGCATTATGTGTTACAGCAGCTAGAAATCAAATGCTTTTGTGCAGTAGTACCATCAAAGTCTTTCAGTTATTTGTTTAGTGGGCTTTGCTCACTTTCTGGAGATAAATGAATTTGGCAGTAAGGCAGGGCCAGGAGGGAATTTTCCTTCCATTGAGGATGGATGCAATTGGTCTTTTGTTCTGCTGCTTTGTTTTGGTTCTTTGTTTACTTGCACCCCATTCTGTAAAGTGTACATTTCCTAGCTAACACATAGGAATTTAAGTTTCCTTTTGGTCCTTTGGGTCCTGGCAAAGAATGGCTCTTCCTTGATGACCTTCCTGCTCTCAGCTAGTGACACACTGAAGTTGTGTTGTTTTGTTGTGTGGGGTTTTTTTTGAATCTTCAACCATCTATCTTAAGTTTGTTCTAGGTCACTGAGTGGTTTTCTGTAGTGCACAGAGGACAGCACAGGGGACTCTTTTGAGCTCATGCTTCAAGTTCTTCCAGGTCTTCTGGGAAAAGCAGAGGACCAGAGCCATGATTCTCTCCTGTTTTCTATTCCTCTCTCCTTAAAATAGAGCCGATGAACTGCAGCAGCAGTGTAGACTAGACTGGCTGTATTTAGCAAAGTTTCCCAAGCATATTGTTCTGGATTTCTGCTTATTCTGACAGCTCATTTCTCCCAAGGGAATGAAATGCCTGGGAAGTGAAAAGTTATGTATACAAGGGAACTAATATATGTATGCATAGTATCCTGGATTGTTTCAGAGTTCAGCGTACTTGCACTTAGCATTAATTTGGTGTATAGCTCTTGTATTCATTAAACATTTGCATCTTAATTCTAACCGGGATAAGCATGCAGATACATTTCCTAACATGTGATTTCTTTTCCCTTGGCCATGCCCAGACACAGAAGATCTGGATATAGAACTGCAAGATTTAAAAGGCTAAAGCAGCATATCTAGTGACTTGGCAGAATGTAGAAATTAATCATGTCAAAACAGGGTCCTGCATTTAGGAACAGTCTAAAAGAGGATTGTACTGTAATTTGTATACCATTGCCATGTTCAGAGCAGTACATTGTCTACATATATGGCTTCCTCTATGCTATAGCTACATTAATTTCTCAGCAGTAGATTTAATCTAACAAGAGAAAAGTAAAAAGTTGTAAATCATAATAGTAAAAAACTAGTATTAATATTAATGTTACCAAGTCTGACAATGCAAACACTTCTGCTTTGTAAAGGGTTAACAGTCATCATAGCTTTTTAAGAGGATTCCAGTTCAGTTCCCATCTTGCATTTCTGAATCACAGTTACTTTGGTTATTAATGAGGGTTAACTAAAACCACTGAGGATTAGAGATTATTTTCCACATGCCTGCTAACCTGTATTTGGCAGAAGATATTTGCTTAACATGAACCAAAAGCTCTCCAACCATCTTTCAAACTGGTCACAACAGACAAAGAAAATAACATTTTTCTTTTAATGGAGTCATGTTATATCTTAAAGTTAATGGGGCTCTTAGAATTCCTATGGATAGGCCTAGAAATCTCAGTTATGTAGAGCTTGGTGTAAAACCCACTGAAGTTGCTGGATACTTTGCACCAGTTTGAGTTTATTTAAAACGTCCATTTATATACATATTTACAAGTCACCAGGTGAATGAAATGTACTCTCAGTTTCTCAAAGAACAGCCTGGAGCTTGTAATATTTTTTTTATCTTTTCTCTATACTCTAGTTTGCTTTGCCTGTCACTCTACCTACACATGACTAAAGGGATCTTTCAATAAGATGCAGCCTTCAGTAGGGGAAAGCAACCTACTGCTAAGGATGCTGTAAGGCTGCTCAAAAATATTCTCAAACTGTAATGTTTGGGCCTTATTCATATTAATGAAAATGGAAATATTCTGAAAAGCAGGTGCTTACTAAAACAGCACAAATTCTTAAAAAAGTACCTGCACAAACAACTCACATAAAAGAAACAAAGGACAAAACATTAAGTAAAGACCACTGTGATAAGAGTTTAGGACCAAGAATCAGAGCAAGGAGTGCTGTTTTTTGTTGGTTTATTTTTCCTCCAAGAGTTATTAGTTTTAATCCTGATTAATTTACATCCTGGACTAACAAAATTTTAATGCCTGAAAGATGCAAAATTTAGCATTTAAACTACATGTGGGAGATTTCCAAGTACAATGTTGGAATCTGCTACATTAGTTAGAAACATAACATCTTGAATGGAGGAAGGAAGGTCGTATATCCCAGATTGGTTGAAGAATCTAGTGTCTGATCAATTAATTTTATTGTTAATATATCTGTAACAGGCTAGAATCAAGACAAAAGCAACAAACTTTTTTAGGGTCGTGGAAACTTCTAGTGCTCATTTGCGAATAGTTTATTTTTAACACTTCGTGAATGTACTACTGGAGAGACAATTTCACTTCACATTTGATTTATTTTTTCATGTATCACAGGTCCTTCCTCCACTCATACTTTAGGTTACAATTTTCATGTAATTATAGGAAAATAACTTGATGTACCATTCTTTGTCATATTTCACTAAGCTGTGTGCATTAAAAACTTAAGCAGCTTAGTGGAGAGCAAAAATGAAAATAATAGAGTAAGTCACGTAACTGAGGTCTTTGCTCATATATTGAAATAAAATGAATTTGAATTATATGCAATTCTTGAGCATATGACATGAGTTTATTTGGCTGCAGATCTCCTTTGTGCATTGCTGGTTTTCATAAAGAACATTTTGTCTATTTATATATTTATTCTTTGACAGAGGAAGTGTTTTTTGTATTTGAAAATTCTTATGAACATATATTTTCTCTTCCTTCTCATGTCTGTTATGGAAAGAAACAAACCAAAACCTCAGCTTTTTGGATTAGCTTACTATATACAAATAAGTGTGAAGCATAGAAAAAAAAAATCCCACCAGTAAAATACAAGTAAGACATTATGAAATGCTGTGAATGACCTGTCATGTTATGTTCAATGACACTTAGGTTACCAGAGTATCCATTTCAGCAAAGCACTTGGTATCAGTGTTAGGGTATGCTGGAAATTGGGATTTGTGGAAGGCTAGGTGCATATAAAGTTGGGAAGGGCTGAGGCACAAGTTTGGGCAATGGAATCATGCAAGGAGAGGAAGGAGGGTTGACTCCTTTCATGCATGCACGTGCAAGTATTTGTATGCAAGGCTTGTCTTGGAGCAAAGTACTGCTGTCATATTACCCATGGGCTCACCCAAGTCGGTGCTGGTGCCCAAATGAACACAGCAGCTCTTGCCTGTAGCTGAAATGGGTACTGGATTTTGAAGGTTAGGTCTTACAGATGTACAAGGAGAAGCAGAAGATGCTTTGTTCCATCTTCAGCTCTGCTGCACACCAAGCCCATGTACTGAAACTCTGGGGTGCATGGCTTGTCATTTTAGAAATGCACTTTAGCCTATGGAGGATTTGTGTGCAATTTTCACAGGGGCAGTGAAGTGTGACCTTCTTATTCCTTGTTCCTAGGGCTCATGTAGGAAAAATGATCTGAAAGTATTTCTTTTTCTCTGCTCATCATTGTCAAGGGGTAGATGTGTCACGATCGTGATGCATCACTTAGACTTGTGATAAAGTGTCACATTATTTCCTTCTTCTAGCAACCCCTTTGTGTAACTGACCCTTATTGCATTCTGCTTAAATAGAACAGAGCAAAATGACTTGTTATTTAGCAGAAACATTATATTATCTTAGATTTTGCTTCTGATTTGATGTACAGCAACAAACTCAAACCAGTTAATAAAAATCAGTGTTCGATGACCAGCTCAATCAAAATATTTGAAGGAAACCTTTACTAACATGTTGGCTTTTGATATTTTCTTTTATAGATCTTTATCCATCATTCTTCCTACATTTATATCTTACTTGGTAATACACTAGCTTAGTAAAGTACTTTGTTTTGATTTTAATTCCATCACTATGAGCAATGACCTTTTTTTTTAACTTCAGCTCTTTCACATCTGAAAGATGACACATCAGTAAAATACGTAACTGAATTATGACATTTTTATTCTGTAGAGATATAAAAAGAGATTTTTAACATTGCTTTTACTGTTCAAATACTTGAGCCAAAATTTCAGAGGTAACTAGACACTTTGGAAGCCACAGAGGCTTTGAAGAATTAAGCCATTTTAAATTGCTTTACACAACAAATCTTGAAAGAAGTCAAATTCTTCACATTTACAGAAAGAGGAATACATCTTGGATTTTAAAAAAGATGGTTAGTGATACAGTATTTCTCTCTATGATTCACAGCTGTGAGGACACATGTCCACTGCACAGACACAGTAATCTTGTAGCCTAAGTCAATAAAAAAGATCTTGCTTTTCAATCTCCACGTCACCTCAGAGGCATCAAATGATTGCTCTAGTCTGACATGTACAAACCAATACAGGCATGGGATTTTTATTGGTCTGAGAACTGTAAGTTTTCTATTAGTGCTGCCCAGTGCAACAAGCACGCTCCAGGTATTGTCAGCCATGGCTGCAGTAGCCTCCTCCTGTGCCCTTCATCTGCCCACGGCTCTGTCCAGTTCTGAGACTCAGAGGGGTCCCTCTGCACGGTGTGCTGGAGGGGTCTGAGTCAAGCACCTCATCCTCTCTTGACTGCTTTCCCTCTGCTTCCATTACTGCAGGCTTTGCAAGAGAGGCTAAGGGCCACCTTAGGCACAATGTCTCACTTGCAATGAAGAAAGCCCCAGTTACCCTCAAAACTTGGATCAGTACATTTTGATTCCATACAGATACTGCCTTTCTTCTTCAGCCTTTTAAATTTGATTTCTACTGATTATCCATTTTCCTCAATCTTGTCCTCATACTGCAACACAATATTGTTTCATAAAGATTTTCCTTTTGCACTTATTTTCAATTCTTAAGCCTACCTTGGAAAAATGCATAACTCCTGTCTAAACACTTTCCCTTCTATTCTTTTTTTCACTTGTGTGCACATTTCTGATTTTATTAATTTTCTCAGATCCTCTTGCACTGCTGACCAAAGAGCACAGTTTTTAGCAAGTTAGATTGTTGAGTTGTTATGGCTGTTTTCTGGCAAGTAGTGTATCAGGTCACACAAAAATAATGAGACTTTTTCATTTATACAACAGCATGCCAAGAAGTCTGTAAGCATTATCAAAAGATAAATTGAAGTATACCTTGAGATGAAAAGAAAAGAAGCAGCACAAAACTTAATTAATTTCCAAAATAGTTAAGGAATTAGAATATTTGAAAAACAGCAATAATGAAGAACAATAATTTTAATTGCTGGAAAGCTTTAATAAGAACTTGGCCATTTGTTTTATTACTATCATAAAATTACCTATTAAAATTGCTTGTTAAGCACAAAAATCAAAATAATTTTTGTTCATGTCCATTTGTTAAACTAATTGTTCTTTCCAAATCAATTTCAGGTTGTGTTTTTAAATTTATGATATCCTTCACGCACTTAAGTGATGATAGTCTCTCTTCTACTTCTCTCTTGGTATATTTATTTTTCAGGAAAAGATTCTCATTTGGTTTTCATATACTCATATACTTCAGCCAGTAGTTAAGAGGCTTTTTGCTTGTGTGATTTTTTTTTTAAAAAAGCTTTGTCTGAAAATTGACTGCCCCCCCCAGCTCTGATTAGTTCTGTTAACCATTTCTTCCATTCCTCATTGATCTTCTCCATTATATTTCTAAACCATTTCTTAGCACCTCCTCTGCAATTCCTATTTTCTCTTCCATTTTTGCACTCTGCTACATCCTCAGTTCACCGGAGAATTTTTACAGTTCCCCTGATTCATAACTCCCAAGAACAGATGGATAGAGACAAACCGTTGAAAAATGAAACTAGACTTGTTTAGACTGAGTACTTTGCACTCTCTATGACCTTAGTTTTTTATAATGGAGAATTCCTTCAATGTCTTATTCTGAAAAACAAACTCAATATAAAAAGTAATCCTGAACTGATTGTATGATCAAGAGTCTTGGAAGATGGGGGCTAAGACAAATATCTAGCTGATTTTCATCTCCAGTAACCTTAATCTTAAAAAGAGAATATAAAAATATTTATTGTTACATTCTTAAAGTTTCAGGGCTACTCTCTTTCAGTGACCAAAGCTTCCATATAATTTTTTTTTTAAATCCGAGAAATTAGAATACCAACTATAGGTTGCCATGAAATATTACCAAAACAAGTAGTTTTCTGACCTACCATTAAAATAAAGTAAAAAGAAGAAAGTTAAAGAAGAGAGGCCACAGTTTCTGTCTAGCCATTCTTTTGTATAGCTCTGGTTATGCTATTCTAGTGAAACTCAAGTTGTAATAAATCATGGCATCACACAATGACAGTTTCAAATGAACATGTTTATTGGGACTGACAAGTACATCACTAAGAGTGTTATTTACTTCTGGTGCTGACGTACAGTACCAGCTGTTGGATTTAAACATTGACTCAGTCATTGCAGCTGAAAACTATGGGAATTTTTCAAATAGTACACCAATATGAGGAAAAACATGGGCATCATAACATAAGTAATACAGATTTTTTTTCCAACAGCACAGAAACCATGAAGTTTGAGAGAAAAAAAAAACAACAAAACCAGGCAAAAATTCCACTCTAATCTCTAATAACAAAAAAAAAAGCACCATGTTTAGATTAAGTGTTAATATTGTGATTAATTTTTAAAGGAATTTTAAAGAATCTTTTTCCTTGAAAAATCAGTGGCTGAACTTTAGAGGCTTGCTGAATTTCATAGCTTTCTTTAGATATATGCCCAAATCACCTCTACCCACCATTTTTCACAAGCAGTTATGTTTGCCAGATGGCCAAAAGCAAATGTGAGATGGGTTTCCCTGTGTAAGTAGACTAGAATGGAAGCACACACGGCAGTGCTGTGAGCTCTATTTCAGCCACCAGACATGGGGACCTAGCTCATGCAGAAAGCTGGAGAATGAATCTGAAAGGAAGGCAGTTTGTGCTGCCAGTAGGATAAAAAAACAACCCTGACTCCCCAGCCCATAATAAACCAACCAATCAAACCAAAAAAACCACAAAACAAAAACCCAAACCAAAACATACACAGGCAATAGGCACACAGTATGAAATGTACTTTGGGGTGGAATACTTGAGGAAGACAGTGTAACTGTTCAGGTTGTGGTGGCTCCAATGTCTAGAATTGTGAGGATTTCATCAAATAGGGATATCCAGCATGGAAAAAAATAGCTACTTCAAGAAGGTATTAGTAGCCTTGTGGGAGGAAAACTCCTGTTCTACAGGAAGGAAATGTGGTGACAGCTACCTCATACATAAGACAACTGTTTGGTAGCCTCATGCAAGTCCCGTGTCCTTCAAGGTTAAGGACTGTTGTGTGGTACTGAGACCAAAAGAAAAACAATGACCAGAACAACCAGATGAGAGGGACTATTTGTCTCAATACTGAGAGGATTTTTGCAGTTATTCCAACATAAAAAAATGAAGTATGAGATAGTCAAAGGTCCCCTTCTGAAAGAGTGAATCCTATCTGACAACCAGTCCAGGAAGTATGAAGCCTAACTGGAACCAAGTCAAAGATATTAAAGATATATTGCCAGTACTAATGCTGCCTTTTGGCCATGCCTTAATTAATCTTCGGTATAAGCTACTTTACTAATTACTCTGGACAGTCATGTATGTTCCTCATAGAAGACTGACATGATCACAGTCCTCTACTAGTTTAAGTCAAAGAGATGAGTATACAGCTGGTATTATTTGTCCTTCAGGTTGAGCATACAAGCTTTGTCAGTGACTTAAAACTACTGCAAGATTAATATGTAACTCCATAAATGATTGGTATGAATACTAAAGTTAATACTTTGGTTTGTTTTCATAGATGACATTCCATGAAGCAACACCACAGGCAAGACATGAAGTTCCAACAAAAAAAAACAACCCCAAACCACCCTAACCTTACTGTCTTGTTCTATTATATTGGGTTTGTGTGGCAAGGTTTTGGTTGCAGGGGGGCTACAGGGGTGGCTTCTGTGAGAAGCTGCTAGAAGTTTCCCCTATGTCTGACAGAGCCAATGCCAGCTGGCTCCAAGATGGACCCACCACTAGCCAAAGCCAAGCCAATCAGCGATGATGGTAGCGCCTTTGGGATTATATATTTAAGAAGGGGAAAAAAGTTGTTGCACAACAGAAAACTGCAGCCAGAGAGACGAGAGAGAATATGTAAGAGTTCCAAACCTGCAGACACAAAGGTCAGTGAAGAAGGAGAGGGAGGAGGTGTTTTAGGCACCGGAGCAGAGATTCTCCTACAGCCCGTGGTGAGACCATGGTGAGGCAGGCTGTCCCCCTGCAGCCCATGGAGGTCCACGATGGAGCAGCTATCCACCTGCAGCCCATGGAGGACCCCACACAGGAGCAGGTGGATGCCCAAAGGAGGCTGCGACCCCATGGAGAGCCCACGCTATAGCAGGCTCCTGGCAAGACCTGTGGACCCGTGGAGAGAGTAGCCCGTGCTGGAGCAGGTTTGCTGGCAGGACTTGTGACCCCGCCGGGGACCCATGCTGGAGCAGTCTGTGCCTGAAGGACTGCATCCCGTGGAAGACACCCATGCTGGAGCAGTTCATGAAGAACTGCAGCCTGTGGGAAGGACTTGTGCTGGAGAAGTTCATGGAGGACTGTCTCCCATGGGAGGGACCCCACGCTGGAGCAGGGGAAGAGTGAGGAGTCTTCCCCTTGAGGAGGAAAGAGCAACAGAGACAACGTGTGATGAACTGACTGCAATGCCCATTCCCTGTCCCCCTACACCACTGGGGGGAGGAGGTAAAGAAAATTGGGAGTGGACTTGAGCCCAGGAAGAAGGGAGACGTGGGGGGGAAGGTGTTTTAAGATTTTATTTTATTTCTCATTATCCTGCTCTGATTTGACTGCTAATAAATTAAATTCATTTTTTTTCCCCAATTTGAGTCTGTTTTGCCCATGATGGTAATTGGTGAATGATCTCTCCCTGTCCTTATCTCAGTCCCTGAGACTTTCATTATATTTTGTCTCCCCTGTCCAGCTGACAAGGGGAGTGATAGAGTGGCTTTGGTGGGTACCTGGCATCCAGCCAGGGTCAACCCACCACTTCTGTTGTGGTGGGTTAACCTTGTCCGGGGCCCAGGTGCCCACCAAGACATTCTCTCACTCCCCTCCTCAGCAGGACAGGGAGAGAAGATGTGATGAAAAGCTCATGGGCTGAGATAAGGACAGCGTGATTGCTCACCAGTTACTGTCACAGGCAAAACAGATTCAACCTGGGGAAATTAATTTAATTTATTACCAATTAATAAAAGAGTAGGATAGTAAGAAATAAAAACAAAAGCAAAAGCACCATGTCCCCAGCCTTCCCTTCTTACCAGGCTCAACTTCACTCCCAACTCTTCTACCTTATTCCCTCCAAGTGGTGCAGGAGGGATGGGGAATGGGCGTTGCAGCCAGTCCATAACACTTCCCCTGCTCCAGCATGTGGTGTCTCCCACAGGATAGTTGTTCATGATCTTCTCCAACATGGGTCCTTCTCACGGGCTGCAGTTCGAGAACTGCTCCAGCATGGGTCCTTTCCACAGAGTACAGTCCTTCAGGAAAAGACTGCTCCAGCGTGGGTCCCCCACAGGGTCACAGGTCCTGCCACAAAACCTGCTCCTGCATGGGCCACTCTCTAAAGGCCACAGTTCATCCCAGGAGCCTGCTCCAGCGTGGGCTCTCCATGGGCTGCAGCTGCCTTCAGAGCATATCCACCTGCTCTTGAGTAGGGTCCTCCACAGTTTAAAGTGTGAATATTTGCTCCATCGTGGACCTCCATGGGTTGCAGGGGGACAGCCTGCCTCACCATGGTCTTCACCACAGGCTGTAGGGGAATCTCTGCTGTGGTGCCTTGAGCACTTCTTCCCCCTCCTTCTTCACTGACCTTGGTGTCTGCAGGGTTGTTTATCTCACATTTTATCACTCCTCTCTCACAGCTGCTGCACAGCATTTTTTACACTTTCTTAAATATGTTATCACAGAGATGCCACAGTGTCGCCGATTGGCTCGATCCTGGCCAGCAGCAGATCCATTAGAACTGGATGAAAGTGGCTTTGTTGGATATGGATCAGTTCCTGGTGTCTTCTCAAAGAAGCTAACCCTGCAGCCCCCCACTACCAAAACCTGGCCATGTAAACCAACTGCATCGATCCTGGACTTAGTGAAGAGAGATTTAACAGATTTGGCAGAAATGCACAAGAAAGTAAATATTATTTATCTTATGAAATAGTGAAAATATAAAGAGAATGTAAAGAATGCTAAAGGGGAAAATTACAACAGAGAGACTGGAAAAGCAAGACTTTCAAGAGAAGTGAAGTCTTTTATGCTGAGAAACAGAAGCATGCAAAGGACTGCAGTTACTAAAAACAAAGACTTCAATTAACCCAGTATCAAGAAATACAAATTCTTGAAATGTGCTGAGGTACAGTTTATCTTCCAAATTATCTTCCACATTTAAGATCTCCTGTAGTGCTTTATGGTACTCAAGATCAAATGTAGAATAATAGCTCACTGATAACTTTTTTGGTTTCTAAAATAAAGCAGGTGAAAATAATTTGTATGGAAGCAGTTGTACAACTATATTGTTTACTATTCTAGGGCAAAGGACAAACCATAGCAGCAGAGTAAGGACAGTAACTTTCACAAAAGCAGACCATGATTTGAAGGGGATGGGTGGGTGAGCAATCTATAAGTGTGTTTTATACAGCTGAAAGTATATTTTATATCTATTAAGTTGTTCTACGTGTGAACTGACAGATCCTGAAAGTGACAGTATTAAAAGGACAGCAATCAGACTACTCTAATTCAAAGGAAAGATAGTTAATTCAATAAACTACCAATCTAATCAGAAATGCATCAATGTTAAGGGAAAAAAATGGGGGAAAATTGCAAACTGACAAAAATATTGTTGCCATAGGGTAAGTATGAAGGAATGACAGAAAAATGAAGACATGAAAATAATCAGAAAGGCTAGCTATAAGATAAGATACAGCAAGAAGAGGTTTTATAAACACAATAGAAAACGAAATCAAAAGGAAGCAAAAGTCTTTCATTCAACAGGAAAGGAGAACAAAAAAGAGATTATGCACAACAGACTAAATTCAATGCTTTCTTTGATTTTTTTCATTAAAAACAAGAAGAAAGAATAAGGTAGTTTTGACCAGATACTTCACACAGTGAGTTTTATCACAAGGATAAGTATGTCAGGGAGAATTTAAAAAGAGCAGGGTAGAGAATATTTAGAAAATGAGTTGAATTTAAGTCATAATATCCTGATAAATTTAGCTTTAAATACTTTTAAAAAAAAATAAAAGCAAAGAGATTCATAAAACATTAGTGGTTTTCTTCAGGAGATCACAGAAGACAGGTAGTTTGAAAAAGAAAAAGAATGTGAAATTCTGTATCTACTAAGAAGTGAAAGGAATGTAAAAGAATTACAGATCATGGCACCTACCTTGAGGAACTAGGACAGAAAGAATTATCAATCTATTTATACTGAGAGAGAATAAAATGAAAAAGACATACAGTATAGTTTTGTCAAAGTTCAGATAGTGCCAAAGCAGTCTTATTTTCTCCAAGATGGAACCTGTACCAGGTTACAGCAGAATATGTAACTGACTTCAGTAAGGCTTTTCCTATTGCCCTATGGGACATTCTCAAAAGCAAACTAAAGAACCCCAATCTAGGAAAAAAAAGTGAGTACACAGTGCTTTATAAACTACACTCCAAGGAGGTATCAGTGTTTCCTTCATAGTGAGAGGTTATTTCATCAATACAGCAGCTAGAATAAAAGCAGGACGTGGTAAGAGGTGTCAATAATTAAATGCAATGTCTTTGGGAAAGAGTTCATGGTGGAATAGCAAAAAGGCTCCGTGAGAAAAAGCAAGCGTGAATGGTTAAAGGGAAAGTCATATGGAAAGACAGACTAGAAAAGAAGAAAGGCAAAATTACTCTAGATATATGGATAATGCACACTCTCTACACAGGTAATGGAAGAGGTCATAGACACAAACACTGTGCTTTGAACTTGACTAAATATGTCAGTTTGATGCCTTATCCAATAAATTGTGAAGACTGTGGCTTTCAGATGTTTACTCGCTGTATATCTAATTACTTAAATTTGGTGAGGGAACACTGTACCACAAGCTTCATATGTAGCCTATTAACAGTGCTGCTGCTAATATTACATATTTTGTTCTTCATCTCTGCAATTTCTTACATCTTTTTCAGTTTCATCTGGAAGTGGACTGCTTAAAAGTAAAGTGATATAAAGTGTTTCCCAGCAACTACTGCATCACTTCCAGTGACCTTCAAATTACATTTAACATTTGTCTTGGACAAAACTATAGGACTGCTCAGTGTTGTGGACAGGAAGATTTATCTGGTACTGTTAGCCTGATCAGTAGTGAAATAAAAAGTCAGCTGAACTTACATTTTTACAATCCCAGGAGAAAGTTAAAAAACACATTAGTTGGTTTAACAAAATGATAGCAGACAGAGAAGCTGTATCTAAGGTTATAAATGATAGTAGCTTAGTAAGCCCTGTACATCATATACAGTCATAAACTATTCACGCTGTATTAGAGGACAATCTCACTTTTGTTTTCTTTTACTTCAAGAGTTCCTTTGCTTTGTCCTGCAGAAAGAAAACAAACAAATGAGGCTGCAGGGGTCAAAAGCATACAAATTATTATGGATTTCAGAAAAAGAGATGGTGTCATGTGGTGGAGAGATTCATTCTATGAGCTTTAATTATCTAAGACTTTGTGTCCATTAGTAAGTTGTTTGGTGCAACAGAAGTAGATCAGTAGACTGAAACAGATAGCGCTAAAGTTCCTAAGCCTTATTTCTGTTCTTCCTTATGCCCTTTTCAGAAAAAAACTGGTGCATGCTATTTAACCTTCCTTTTTAATCCACATTTAGATAACATCCACTGTACAACATCACCCCCATCAATGATGTGGTAAACTCAGTCCAGCGGCTAAGCAGGCTTTCTGGAAAAACACCATAGTGAGCTGACTGACATCCAGCTTCCTGCACCTCTTTTTCTCTAAGGTACAAGGAGACATGCAGACTGACTTCTCTGGGAGCCTTTGCATGGGGACTGCTTTACCCATGGTCACCCATGGATGTTCTGAGCACAAGAGATGTATGTTATTCCTTTAGGACACAGGGGCTACTTTGTCCTCTATGCTCCTTTTGACCACCCCTAAATAGTAGTATGTGGCTTTCACTGCTGCCTCCATTAACCCTCAGAAAACCTCACAGGCTTAAACTTGAGCAGGCTGCTGGAGAGAGTATAGGGGACAAGTTGCTGCAGTGTGAAGTTTGGAAGAAATGTTGAAAGGAGGATGCTGGCAAGGCAACGTGTTATTTACTGCTTTACTAGATAGCAGGAGAAAAATGGGAAAAGAGACCGTGTAAATGGTTGCTGCTGCGTAGTGGAGGCAGCCTTCATAAGGGCTAGGAAAGCAGTAGGAAGAGCTGGCTGCTTAGTCTCTAGTGACAAGGGACTCTCTTTATGTGTAAGAAACCCTTCTCTTCTCCTTCACATGATATGTTAGCTTTTGTCACATCCCTCCAACTTACCTCCTTAACAGCTTTCCACTGCAATTACCAAATAGCCCTGTGCCAAGGTATTTGAAGCCACTGAGAGAATGACAACAACCACCAAAGACTGTACTCCTGTCCCAGAGCATCCTTGCAGCCAGAGCACTTCAGTCGCAGACGCTACCTCTGTCCTCCTCTGGGAGTAACCTGGAAGTCAGCCTGGGCCTATTCCCTCAGAGAGCAATGGAAACTTGTCTTCGCAGCCTGTCTCCCATGCATAGACTGAAGGCAGACTGACCACAGCCTTCAGGACTACGATGGTCCATCCAGACCCCCCAGCACAAGGTTCCCGCCCCAACTCTTTGCTACCACACTTCAGGGAACACATATACCAACAAGGCAGGCAGATGATGAAAGTCTGAATGAGAGGAACATCTGCAGCTAAAGAGGAAGGTGTCCAAACAGCAAAAGCTTAAGACCAATCTGGTCCATTTCTTGCATAGAAATAAACAGTAGCTGTTAGAAAAAGGATATAAATGTGACCTAGACTTTCACAAATTCACATGGTCTGAATTACAGAAATTCTAGCAAGATAATATGGCCCATCAGGGACTAACATAAACAAAAAGTAGCAGTCAGTTGGTATTATTTATATGCAAGCAGATAATTAGTGTCAACCAGGACCACTTTTCTGATACAAAAGAGAGAAGATACCATAGTATAGCTAAAGCTGCTCAAATCAGTGCAAATCAGTGTGAAAGGATGAGGTATGACTCATAGTGTGGATTTTTCATACCTGTAAGATGGTATGAAGATGGTTTTCTTTGAGATCATTCTCTCTGTCCTCTATCCTGGTGGCATGGTGTGCCTTTGGCAAGAAGTAAAAGAGATTTTTTCTCTAGATATTTATTTGTGAAGCCTCCTTCATCTCATTAATTGGGAAATGCTTTTAGGGAGGACTTTTCAGTTTATTTAGAATAGAACCATAGAATCATTTAGGTTGGAAAAGACCTTCAAGATCATCAAGTCCAACCATCATCCATGACCACTAAACCATGTCCTGAAGTGCCTTGTCTACATGCTTTTTGAACACCTCCAGGGATGGTGACTCCACCACTTCCCTGGGAAGCCTATTCTAATGTCTGACAACCCTCTCAGTAAAAAAATTTTTCCTAATATCCAACCTAAATCTCCCTTGCCACAACTTGAGGCCATTTCCTCTCGTCCTATCTCCAGCCAGCTGACAGAAGAGACCAGCACCCACCTCACTACAACCCCCCTTCAGGTAGTTGTAGAGAGTGATAAGGTCTCCCCTCAGCCTCCTCTTCTCTAGACTAAACAGCCCCAGCTCCCTCAGCCACTCCTCATAAGACTTATGCTCCAGGCCCCTCACCAACTTGGTTGCCCTTCTCTGGACACATTCCAGCACCTCAATGTCTTTCCTGTAGTGAGGGGCCCAAAACTGAACACATTACTCAAGGTATGGCCTCACCAGTGCCAAATACAGGGGAACAATCACTTCCCTTATCCTACTGGCCACACTATTTCTGATGCAGGCCAGGATGCTGTTGGCCTTCTTGGCCACCTGGGCACACTGCTGGCTCATATTCAGCCAGCTGTCAACCAGCACACCCAGGTCTTTCTCTGCCAGGCAGCTTTCCAGCCACTCTTCCCAAGCCTGTAGCTCTGCATGGGGTTGCTGTGACCGAAGTGCAGGATCTGGCACTTGGCCTTGTTGAACTTCATACAATCGGCCTCAGCCCATCGATCCAGCCTGTCCAGATCTCTCTGTAGAGCCTCCCTACCCTCAAGTAGATCGACTCTGTCTCCCAACTTGGTGTTGTCTGCAAACTTGCTGAGGGTGCACTCAATCCCCTTGTCCAAATCATTGATAAAGATATTAAACAGAATGGGGCCCAACATTGAGCCCTGGGGAACACCACTTGTGACCCACCGCCAACTGGATTTAACCCCATTCACCACAACCCTCTGGGCTTGTCCATCCAGCCCATCCAGCCAGTTTTTCACCCAGCAAAGAGTGCACTTGTCCAATCCATGAGACGTCAGCTTCTCAAGGAGTATGCCATGAGAGACAGTGTCAAAGGCATTGCTGAAGTCAAGGTAGATAACATCCACAGCCTTTCCCTCATCCACTAGGCAGGTCACCTGGTCATTAGTGGCCAGATTTAGTTCTAGCTGAGAAAAATTTGCTAGCCTTTAAGTGTTATTTAACCACAGGAAAACTAGATGTAAAAAGCCTGACTAGTAATTCGAAATTTTCCATTCTGATTATCATGTCTAATTCAAGGCATTATTAGCAGTTTCAACAATACTGAGATATCATCAAAGTTTTGAGTGGATGTTACAACACTATTTCATTTTTTTAATGTAGAAAACTGTGTAAGTACCAGCAATAGAACTGTTTTAGCATCATGCACAGTGACGGTACACAATCTAAACGTGGCATTCTTAGAGGAAAGCAGAAATTATGCTGTCCTGGTACATAGATAGCAGCATGCACAACATGAGTTTGCAAACAGTCAAAGGAAAAATCAAATAAAGAGTAACCATCAGTACCTGCTAAACTGGAAAGGGTGCTATTAAACCAGATAATCTAATTAAACTAAAAAAAAAGACGTAATAAAGATTCAGTAACAATCCTGATGACACTACCTACATTTTTCCTAAATTTTCTTAGTCATAAATTATGTTGACTTGTTCCACAGTCATTATGAAATGCAGACTGTCTTTCTGGGAACCCTTTGATAACATGGTTTATTATATTTAGATATCTGTGAATGAGTCAAATATTTTTAAAGTACAGGAAAGAAAGGAGATTTTTGCCTTGTTTTCTCTGCAGAAAACATTTCTCAGAAATGAAAAGATTTATCACAGTTGTATTTTCTCTTATACAACAGTGGAATGGAAAAAAACTCCTTAAAACTCCTGAGGCATTTTTTCCTCAACATTTGGATGAATACAAGGAGTACAGCAATCTGCACATGCCATTGGATTTGAATACTTCACTAAAAGTATGCCATTAAAGCTAGGACTATAACTTTGGAGCTGCTTCAGGAGCTGTTTTATTGACTTCATTAGCTAAAGGAGATGATCAAGTATTGTAATAAGTTGTTTCTGCTCATTGAACTGGTAAAAAGATTCTGGATAGTATCGTGCAACAGCAAACATTTTCCAGAAAAGAAACTAATCCTTAGCTGCCAGCACAGAATACTTTTCCCTCTTTAATACGTGTGCTTAACTGGATAGCTGAGTTGAAATCTGTAAAGTTTTTGGCTCTTGGCCTCATATTGAACATTGCACAGCACAACTAGCAGTGAAATTTGAATTGACTTAGGAGTGCTTTTTGTTCTAGTCTAAATGATTGGCTCCATTCTATGTTTTGGGTATAGTTTTGGATCTCATGGCAGAAAACCTCCTTTCCTACACTCTTTTTCAAAATATGTAGATTAGCCAAGCTGGTGCTTTTTTGATTGATCAGAACAAAGCTGAATATTGTGCATATTCTCCCCACTTTGGTTGTGCAACAAGATATTAAAATCCTTTACTGTGAACTTTCTTATCACAAAGTAGTTCTTTCAGAAACTCTGCAAAAGTATCCTAGCAGTGAGTTAGTGATTTTTATGAGTTATCAGTTATATGCCCAACAAATGCTTCTTCAGCAGAATTTAGTTAACTGTTGTTTTAATATCAGTTCTACCTAGTTAAAAATAAGCTTTGGACAAGTACAGACACTTCTTTATGAGCTCACCATCGAATCAGATACCTGAACAAATATACATTTGTCATTATGATCCTAGATATCTATGAACTTTATGCTACATGTGTATGTCATATAACATAAACATATATTTAAAATTTGATCACTAAAAAAATGTATTCAAAAAAGACCAAGTGAGAGTTCCTTGGTCACCAGTACTTACAACTTCAGTCACTTACATAGGGTCCTAAATATGCTCTAGGGAATGTAATTCAGTTTTGATTTAAAAACAACAGTGAATTTAGTACCATATTTTCATATTTAATTTTATTGCTGAATATTAATTCCTGATATGGCTTTTCAAATTTTGTTTAATTTACGTATTTAAATGTGCCACTGTGAAACTGGTATATTTGAAAAGCCAGTTTAAATTACATACCTTCATTTGTCAGACTCGCATTTTTGAACACCTCCAGGGATTTTTACCTGCATTACATACCTGCATTTGCCACACTGATATATGTAGGGGAATACCTATATTGTTTCATTCAACATAAAGCTTGTATGATTTAATTGTAATGAGTTTTTCTCCACCTTTTTTTTCTTTCTTTGTTTTTTCTTTTTCCCCTGTACTGATCAGCTACAGGATATTTCTCAAGAGATTTGTAGTAATAGCAGGTGTTTTTAAGGTACATGAAAGGTCATCACATTCAGTTTTTTCTCTTTTTTTGCATCTCAGAAGAAAAGAGTTTTCCTTTCCTTGTAGTCCACACTGCACCTCCCCAAAACTATAATAAACAGCCTATTGTGAAGAATATTCTACCACATTCACTCTTTATCAAGGGTCATTTACACAGCTGAGGTAATGCATCAAAAGCAATCTATGCTTCAGAGGATATACATTTGGATTCAAATTCTGAGTTTACTGCAAGTTAGATTATATCTGAGTGTTTAAAATTCACAGAATTATTATATCTGATCCCTCCCTATCCCCACAGAAATAAATGGAAGCTTAGAACAAAAATAAAAAAATTGAGGTTTTTTTTTTTTAATACTCTGAGAGATGGAAATTGCTTTCAGCTTGCCTTGAATGTGGAAAAAACTGCTCACCATCTGAATCTGTTCATAAATAATGAAGTAATATCTGTTTTAGTCAGAATTTAATACAACTTTCCATAAAGTAACTGGAGGTAGGAACTTCTGCAGATTCTTACCATTACAACATTTCACTTTCACAGATTAATATGGTTTTAAACATCAAGCTTTTAAAAGCTGATGAGAAGTTATGACCTATCTACCTAGCTGCCATGAATGACAACATAGTTGCTGTTAGGCCTGTTTGGCTGTTATGTAGAATTCATTAAAATGCTTTTATGGCTATTTAAACTGAAATGTTTTGCCTCAGTTGTGGTGAGGTAAAAGTATGTACATAGTTATGGTAGCTCTGTCACCAGGGAATAACTTAAGGCTGCTGCAACTTGATTGTTTTACTTTATGTTCCCATATTCTTATATTACCACTACTGTAAAAAATTTTTGGTTGTCCTTTTCTTTATATCCAATAAAAGTATTGCTTTCAAATTATTTCTAATACTAAGACATGATATTTCACCAAAACAATAAGACATGTATCTTGATGCTTGTTACCTGTGTCATAAATTATTTTAATCAGTAAGAGTCACATTAAACAACTAAAATATGTGCCATGGTCAAATCTGTGTGATAAATAAAGTAGGTTCACTTGTAACTAATATAATAATAAATTGACTGGTCTAAATAGACATTGTTCTCAAAAAAAAAAGTATAAACACCTAGGGCATAAAAATGACATTGTTAAGGTGTTGAAACAGACATTTCATCTCACTTCTGTGCAGCATCATAATTTCACATCACACTTAGTTGGATTAAAGCAAAAGTGGTGATTCTGGCCTCTACCTGCAGACAACTGCAAGTTCCTGCTCTCCCTCTGTGGTAGCTATGGTGTTTGTATGGATATTTTTATCTGTTCTTGGAATTCCTTTGGGTTTTGTTTGTTTTCCAGGTGGATTAGGAAATTCAGCCATCTGAAAAATAACTTAAATTCCCATGTGGCACTATAAAATCTAGTGCTAGCACAAAGAAGAAAAGGAGAGCAATAGAAATATAATGTATGGCGGACTGAAATATTCCCCTTGGTGACATTCCACCTTTAAGCTTGCTTAAAGAGGTTGCGAAATCACAGTCTTTTAATAATCGTACAGTTACTTTAGACACAACCACTTAAATTCTACATACATTTTTCAATAATAGGTATAATATAATTTGTTCCATTTTTCTGTCAAATACCTTGGGGTAAGGTTTCACATAATGTTACTCTATTGCTCCTGATCTGCTTTTCATAAACAGCAGGTATTTAACAAAAGCAGTTTTCAGAGCCCATCAGTCCACTGCTGTGAAATCCAAAAGGTCTCTGTAATCAGTTGGGGCCTTCTAATTTCAGAGTCTGTTAGCGCTCGTCAGTAAAGGCATGCAAAAGAGGAATTTGAATCTATTTTGCCTTTTAAATATTTACATGAACCTGGCAACAGTTAACAGATGTAAAATATTTTACCTTCTTCACTGCAGTGAACAATTGCCTTGAATAAAAAACAAGTTGTCACTGTGTCCATTTTAATGTCATTTCTGTTTTTCAGCAAGCAAAGAATATAAGGCTGGCAGCAAAAGTAAATGAAAGTCAACTTTCCCTGGGACTTGCCTCCCTTCAATTTCTGTCAGCCAAAACCCGTATTTATTTACAGAGGAAGGAAAAGAGTGTAAATATAAACAGTCCCAGAGGTAAATAGGGCCTTGGCAGGAATAAGAGCAACTATCCAATACCATTCAAAGGTTAGGTTTAAGGAAGTGTGTTCATGTTGAATGAATTATGTTTTTATTGTTTATGAAAAGATTGGGGAGAGAGACATTGTCCTCACTGTAAGAAAGGAAAAGTTGTAAATTTGCATTCATCTAACTGAATAACACAACTGGAAAAGGAGGGAATGCCTCAGTCTGACATTTTCTACCATGTACAGCGTTCCCTATATCTGGTACATTCTATTTAAAAAGTGAAAGCATTCTCACATTCGAGAGCAGGCAGAGAAAGTCTAGTAGAATTTAAATTGCAATAGTACAACTGAATGCCACGTGCAAGCTTTCGCAGCACCTGCGTGTCTAGTGAAACACCTAGCCTGCTGAATCTGAGTTGCAGATTATCTTAATATCTGTAAGTGAAATCTCTAAGGAACTAATGAGTGGAAAAGTCAAACCTCCGACAGGCTAGATTCAATTCATTAATTTGCAAGCTTTGTCCCCACTTTGCAATACATTATGCTTGAGGATAAACCTTATTTGATCATTCCTAGGGGGTGCAGAAATATCATTATCCCTAGTGGAAAAATAAGATTAGAGATATTTACAGATAAAAGAAGACCCATTTAAGAAGTTTGTGGTAAAGTTATTATATAACCTATTATATACTACCAGACAGTCTTAGTAAATCTCTCCTTTTAATCTTCCTTTCTTTTTTTTTCCTTTTTTATTTAAAAAAAACCAAAAACCAGATTGTTTTGTCTACATGATGTCATCTACAGAGTGAGATGGCTAGTGTTTACCCACTTCTGCAAAGGCATACATGAAATTAAATAAGGTCATATAGTGGAAATATTTTAGAGAAACTGAATCTAACACAGAGTCAAAATGAGATTTGGATTGTTTTTTGACAATACATGAAAAATAGCTTAGAAATGTAATAAAATTATATAAAAGAATGAAACCTCACTTCTCACAAATACTTAAAACACATAATGTTACAGCATATGATTTCCAGGAGGTATACAAAACGTCTCTAAATATGAATAATTTGTACTTGAATCTTCTATTCTTTTTTTAAATCCTTTCAACTTCCTGTGTTCTTTTCAGCAACCCTCTAAACATCTCACTGTTTGTTGCTATCTTGCCAGTCCTCAGGTATATGGAACTTTATTTAATATTCTATTTGTGCTTACACTAAAGCCAGAGAGAAAAAAACTATTATTTTTTTCTGCATGACAAGACCTGCACATATCAGAATTGTTCTGGAGTTTTATAAACTATACCACTCTGTAAACAAGTCCAATTTGTGCCCTGCTATCTTCCTTCAATCTGATTTAACAGTATTGCTTTTGATAGCTTGCATCTCTCTGTATTAGAACTCTGTTGCCTCTTTTCTGTCTCTGTTCCCAGACTGTCTTTCTGCACTTTTTTGCACTGTCTACAGCTTATTCAGCATACAGTCCATCACGTTTAGAATTGTTTGAAAGCATTAGTAACATTAGCATTATTTTCTCTGCCAGATTACTGGGAAAAAAAAACCCCAAACAACAAAAAAAAAAACAGCCAAGAAAACACCTCTTCTGCAGTACTCCCTGAGTTCTTTTCTTCATTTCCATATGATGTCATTTACCATCATCTTTTTTTGGCATATCAGCACTTCCCCTTCACAGCAGGCAAGGATTTGTACATATCCTATCCCTTCTATGGTGCCTCCAGTCTCTACTTAATGCTAAACAGCTATTCTTCTGCCAAAAGACTTTTCTCCTTTCTTGAAGCCCTATTTGCCAGGAGTATCTTGTTTCTGTAATATGTGCTTTCTGCCTAAAAGGGTCCTGAATCAGTAGGGATCTCTATACATAATTTTGAAAGAGTTTCCTGGCTGGCACCCTTGCCTAGGCTGGTTCGTTGCCTAACTACATCAGGATAAACTTCCTGTATTTGCCTACTAGTAGCAAATCCCTTATTTAGATTCACCAAAGGCTGCATATGCTATCTCAGCTTGCAGAAGAAAGATTAATGTTCTGCCCAAAAGGGACTGAAATGATGTCTTGGAAGAGAGAGGAAGGTATAGCATAAACAGGCAGGTAAGTCTCAGGAGCTTCTGGGAAATACTGACTTTAAGAAGCAGTACTGCAGCTAGAGTCAGTGCACAAAGGCATACCATAAACATGCTGAGCTGGGACTGCTAATGTTCTGTAGAGGGGCACAAACTACCACCCCCCCCCAGCTGTGAGTGTTAGCCTGTGGCAATGAAGGGCAACATCACAAGCAAAAGTCTGAAGACCAACAGTAGAAAACTATTTTATGACTCCTGATGGCAGTCCTCAATCAGATTTTTAGCTCACACTTAACAAAGTAGTGATGAATATATCTCAGAGTTAATTCCTGTGTTACAGCCAAATAAAGCCAGATACCTTGCCTCTTTGGTTTCTTTCTGCTCACCTCAGTCAAGCCAGAAGTTACTAAACCACATTCTTCAGAAGAATGAAAGGTGTCTTAATATATTTGACCTTCCACTGGATGTTTTACCAATCATAATGTCTAAGTGACTACAGAGAACTACTTTTTTTGTGAGTTGGGAGTTCAACAGTGATGTGTTTTCTGCAGCATTCTATTTAAGGTGCCCAGTTTCTGTAGCTGTCTTATTCAAAGATGATTAGCTGCCCTAAGTATGACCTAACTAACCTTATCTACTAATTATTTTATAGGTATTTTCTTAAGGATGACACAATATTTAAAATCTAAAGGAACTATTACCCACCTATTTTTGAAAAGCACTGGACTTGTGACACAAAAACCTAATTTTAGAAAATCTAAATTAAAAAAATTAATGTAGTGGACACTATCTCTGACTTCTCATAATGTGTTTATTTGCTTATAGATATAAAAAAAGAAAATAAAAAAGTTAATTTCTTTAGCTATTTCAGGAGAAATGACAAATAATTTTGGATATATGTTATTTGGTGTAATCCGCATTTAAACAAAGAAAAAGGAATTGTTTCATGCTTACTCACTGTAACTCAACACATCAGCTATTTGGGTGCTGCTTTATAACTCCAGAGGAGTTATTAAAAAGGCATAAAGAAATATCTAATACCAAGCTTTAAGGACTGATACTTTCTTCCTAATCCAGCCAAGCCATGGACTTTTGTGGGATCTGGACATTTTGATATGACAAAAAGACTGCTTGTCTGGATCAGGTCCAGATTGCTACTCTTCCTACTCTGCAGTAATTCCTTGCTGAATTACATGACTAGAGAGAAAGTATAAATGTGCAGCAATTTGTTCACACAGAACAGGGTGCTAGAGAGGGATGAATGTACATGGTTGATTTTATATACCTACATTTAAAATCTTAGGTCACTGGGTTATGCCTTCTCATACTGAAGCTCAGATGAACATGTGATGATGAGTCTGAGTTACCTATGTTCTGCAGCCAACATAGCTACAGAGGAATGATCAGCCATTAGGGTTAACTGCCTGTGTATTTGCTCAGGCTCCCAGGTAGGTTTTGCTGCCCAAAAGAGAATTTATTTGGTGTGGTTAACGTTACCTTAGTTCACTCTAACAGAAGTACTTCAGCGTCACTAAATCAGTAGAGTTTTTACCATCAATCACATTCTGATCATAGATAGGACCACACAGAGAGCATCAACAAGTTCTAATTTTTTTTTAATATTAAAAAAGGAAAATAATTAAAAAATATCAAGTCAAATTCTATATTGTTATACTGGGAAATTTGACAGAGGCTAAAAAGAAAATATTTTAAAGGTTGCATTGGTACAAAAGGCATCAAAACAGACTTCTTGCAACATGGTAGGTAGCTGTTCTCTTTTAAAAGCAGAAGAGTTCTGGTTCTTAGTGACCTGCTCTCAACATACTCACATGAATTAAAAAGCCTAAAGTTTATTGTAAGTGCAGCTGGTTGAGCTGTATTAAACATTAAGAGAACAAACTTAGGGAGATTAAATAGTATAATGACATGAACATTAAAGACAAATAAGCTGGCTGAATAAGACCAAGAGGCATTGAAATAGGCCGGGTCTGTAATAAATGTCAGTTTCATTACTGGAACATAAAACAGGACTCTTCAAAAATCATGGTCAGCAAAAGTAACAATAAGTATCTACCCAAATTGTGGCAACATTAAGAGAGATGTAAATGTATGTCAACAGCTACAGGAATCAGATACAGAAACAGGTGAACAGCTTTAACATAACTGCTAAGTATTTCTCCAAAGACAGAACCTTTAAAGACTTTTTTAAATCAAAAATCGTGAGGTCGTTATGGAGGCATCTGCACCCCTACTGTGCTTTGAGCACAGCTGTGTCAGCCTTCATGTACAGACAGGCAAGAAGAATTAGGAAAGGCATGGGAATTACTAAATCATATCCTGGATATCTGGCTCTTGCTTAAATTCCCTTATCCGTGCATTTGGAAGACGTTCATTTCAGTGGCTGTCAGTAGTCTAGAAGGAAGTTGTCACAGTCCTGGACTTTGACTCTTGAAAGACAGAATGATTTGGAGCCAAATGAAGAGCAAACCAGCTCTTTCAGTGCTTTAAGGGGGCTTATAAGAAAGATGGGGACAGACTTTTTAGCAGGGTCTGTTGTGATAGGACAAGGGGTAATTGTTTTAAACTAAAAGAGGGTAGATTCAGACTAGATATAAGGAAGAAATTTTTTATGATGAGGGTGGTGAAACACTGGAACACGCTGCCCAGAGAGGTGATAGATGCCCCATCCCTGGAAACATTCAAGGTCATTTTGGATGGGGCACTGAGCTACCTGATCTAGTTGAAGATGTCCCTGCTCATTGCAGGGAGATTGGACTAGGTGACCTTTAAACATCCTTTCCAACCCAAACTATTCTATGATTTTATGATTTCTCAGGTATGAAAAGGATTTTAGGTCACTGTGGTAAATAAAAATGTATATCCAAGTAATAGCCTCATATGAGGTTTGTAAACACTTTGGTTGTTTTCTGCTCTTTATAATTTTTCTTTTTCATCCTTGTGCTGCTTTTTTTTTCCATGTAAAGTACCTCTTTCTCTCCTCCCAAACTGCTTTCTGTAACCCCTGCTTCAGAAAACTTCCCTCCTCCTTGTAGGAATTAAAAGACTCTCCAATGTTCTCAGCATAATGCTGCTGGAGCTTAAATTAATGAAAACACAGAAGCCAGGAAGAGCATGACTGCTGTCACCAAATGCAATAAATATAAGATTGCCATTCAGAGTGGAGCAGTCAAAGACATGAATGTAAACCAGAAAGAACCTTTCTTGGCATGAAGTTTGAAAACAGACAGTGTTAGGCCTGTGGGTAGGCACCAGCAGGCTTTAGTAAATACTGAGGGCATACTGTAGACAGTAAGTACCTGGTAGGGTTGGAGATGTGTCGTCTGCATTAATTTGTGATTCTTTGTCTCTCTAGGCTAGTTTTTGACTTCATGATATAGTCAGACTAGCTCTCCAGTTAAACACTTTCCTCAATTATTTGGATCTGAACCTCGGATTCCCACATCACAGCTTAAACAAGTATCAAACTCACCAGCATCAATGAGTATTGTCTTATCCAAGAGTTTATTAACAAAGAAGATTAAAATCCACTACTATCATGAACTATTTCAATTGGTCAAGAAATAGGTACAAGGATCTACCAGCTCTGATATTCTTTCTGATGCAAAGGAACAAATACAAGGAACAAATATGATGCTATGTTTCTTGACTGAATTTCTAAAACAAGTATGCCCCCCCACCTCCACCTGTTGAGGATTTCTTGGCTAAGCGAGGACATGTGAGCAATCCAGCCTTTAGCTGGGAACAAAGCATAAGCATACAAAGTGCTGAAGCGGACAAGGACGCTGTGTCCTTGTACGTTGGGAAAAGGAAGATAAGAAGAGCCTCACAAACAACTCCTGGATGCTGAAGAACGAGATAAGCAACCGCAAGATGCCTCGTGAAGAAGCTTGAGCAGCCAATAAAGGATAAGATAGTGCCGCGTGAAACGGGATATTGTACCAATCAGAGCATTGTATAAGGCGCGTGCATAAGCGCATAGGGTATATAACTGTGCTGAAAGTTGTAGTAAATGGGCTTCACTTGATCACATTGGTCTGTGTGTGATGTCCCCTGTGGATCCTCCACCGCATCCCCCCCCCCCCCTTCTTTAAACTTTTTTTTCCAGTTTTTCTAAATGTAATTCTTCAAAGGCAAACACAAATTGTTGAAATCTTACTTTAAGCATCTTGGGCAAATGTCCAATACCATATCTATATGGCAGGCTTTATGTTATGTATATACAGCATTAATATTCCCTAATTATTACAATTTAGACTTTACTACTGTAATTTTCTTTAAATACAGTGTTCTCTATAAATATGTATCCCCCCTACTGTAAGACACATTTCTACTCTTTTTAATCCTCTCATTTTTCTTAGTCACTTAAAGAATATAAGATAAAGGATGAAGTGTGCTGTAAAACCATTTCAGGGAAAAAAAAGAACAACTATATTCTGAGCACTTTTTATGCACATGCAATAATACTGTAGGCTTATTAAATGATGGGACTTGTAAGAATAAAAGTCTCTGTGAAATCATCCTACCTGAGGTCAACCAGATTTAAACCAACGGAGAACTGAGCTCTGCATATGTCAACTTATTTCTGAATAAATTAACCTGGTTCAAACAATAGGATCAAATCCCAAGCTACAAGAATAATGACACCAAATCTGAGATTCCTTTATTAAGTGGATCAAATCCAGAGAAAAATATCATCCTATTTAATCTAATCTAGTTTGTTGTTTTAGTGTAACAGCAGCTCCACATCTCTTTAAACATGTTTAAAAGAGATTATGAGAAAAGGAGATTTAAAACATTAATAGGATTGAAACAGATGGAAAAACCTCCTATTTGCTCTCATGAGCTGATGCGGCGTGTGGAATAAAAGAATGTACTGACAAGAAGTAAATTTTTAACTCTATTTCTAACCTTCCAGAACTCAAAGTTTAAAACCGTGCAGACTCATAAACATACAGCTAGGTTTCTTTGTCAAGTGGCTCCTCTCAGAACACTGTAGAAAAGACTGCAATATTTGAAGAAATGAATACAGTCCCTTGTAGGGTTCAGCGTTCGGAAGATCTCGCGATGTCACGGAAAGTTAGAGGGTTAGTTGCAGCCTTATGATGTGTCTGTAATCCCGCCTACCCTTGTTAGTATAAAAGGAATTGACTGTGCAATAAAAGGCGGAAGTTGGCGCTCACACTGTGTGTGTTATCTGTCTCTTTCCCTGGTCTGGGGGGTGATCAGTGATCTAATCGTGGCACCTTGATATGCGGCAAACGCTACAGTCCCTCTTTCTTCTCTCCAGTCAATCTAGTTTTTCTGCCAGCATGTGAGAAATTGAGACCATTTGAAATGCTTTTCACAATGATTTTTCTAAAGTAAAAGTGATACACCTTTTATTAGCAAGCCCACCTTAAGCTAGCCTAGAAAATTACATGGAAGCTACCTCCCACCGCAGCTCTGATTTTGTGGGCTTTGATGGAGTGCAAGGGAAGAATGAGGATAAGCTGCAGGATTCCACAGGAGTGAAGGAGACTGTAGCTTCTCTCTTTGGAAGGAGAGTGCAAAAGTGAGAGCACAGCGCAAGTTCTGCATCACTACCTGAGCCCAGAGAGAGAAGACATACCCCAGAATAAACTGCCTTTTCTTCAGGCTGCTTCCATCTACGTACACCTGTTCAATTTACCACTACAGACCTCCTGAAAAATAGCATCATCAGAGGCACATTTGTCTCCTGTTTGGAGAGGCACATTTGTCTCCTCTCTTTCTCACAAGACCCGCCTATACCTGATTTTCTTTTTTGTTTCAGTTTTGTTGGATCACAGGATGAGGTTGGAATAAACCTCAGGAGGTCACCTACCCTAATAACTTGCCTATAGCAGGGTCACCTATAAGATCATACCAGCTTATCCTGGGCTTTATTCAGTCAAGTCTAGAAAAAATCCAAGGGTGGAGACTGCATCCATGCAAGTTTTTCATTATAACCTCTCTCTCTGTTTTGTTTCCATTTCTGTCTATTGTCTTTCACTCTCCCATTATGCAACCCTGAGGCTTGCCCTATCGTCTCAGTGACCCATCCTGTCAGTACAGACAGGCAATCCAAAGCTATCCGTTATCCAGACTGAAGAAGCCTCAAGTCCCTCATCTTCAATCACCTCTGTCTCCTGACCTCACTCCAGCTGATCAATGTCTTTCTTGTATTGGGGTACCCAAGCTGTCCACAGTACCTATATGTGGTCTAACAAGCATCAGGCAGCCATGAAGAATCCCTTCCCTCACTCTATTGGCTGTGGTCCTCTTGATACAGCCCAAGATGCTGCTGGCTCACACTTAGCTCATTGTCAGGCCAATACCCCAGTCCTGTTGAGAGAGCTGCTCCCCAGACTGCTTGTTGGCAGAGGCACTTCTTGCCCATAGGTAACAGTGTAGAAACTTTTTACTGTTCCTCATAAATAAGGCAATTTGGTCTCAGTTGGACCTGACCTGCAATTTGGACTCTCTGGGTGCAACTTATATGTTTATGGTTTTAATATGGAGTAGGAGGGTGCCTTTGGAGTAAGTTTCTTGACCGTCAAAATCCACTGAACTTTGGCTCACATTTCAGAGCAGCCTCCTAGTGTGCCAACAGTTTTGGATGAAAACCAAGGTGAACTTCAGGAGCTTGCTAAGTGCACTTTAGCTGCTTATGGATATTCACACCACAAGACCACACTAGAGTTCGCCTCAAGTCAAAATTCCAAAACTCAGCACCAATTCTTCTGCTTGAGAAAACTGTTCCTAGAGGGCCTGAATACTAGCTAATATATGCATATTGTTTCCTTCAAAGCTTGGTATTTACCATCACAAATGGGAAAGAATCTAAAAATCAAGGGTTTGTAAGAGACTGGGGACTTTCTGGAGCATGAAAATTCTTGGGTATCACATTGACAGAAATTCATGGTCTGATGAATAGGAACTTTTATTTCTGTAGTCAAAAAAAGTAATTGAGAAATAGTTACTTATCTACATTTTTTTTGCCTTCTGTAGGCAGAAACAATCAAATGTAGTAAAGCAGTATTATTGCTCTGTTGGTGCAAATCCTAGAAAACTTAGTTATCTGAATTATAATAGTGTTAACACATGTTGAAAGGTCTAATGCAGAATAAAATGTAAAGCCCAGAGATATTGTTTTATAGCTACTGTTTTAAGCTGCTCTGTTTTTTCCAAAAACCATCACAACTCAAGGAGATGCAGAATCGACCTGTTATGAACTTTTTCCTATTGCCATCCCTCTGCTCTGGGGGGAAGAAAGATGCTTTCCTTAAGTCGACTGTAGACATTCAGAGAAGAGAAAATTATTTTAACTATGTTAGTGTTTGGAAAAAGACACAATCCCACATAACTCTGTCTTGATTTATTTCTACATGAAACATAACTTATCAGTGAAGATTAAAGGAATTACATTTATTTAGCTTAAAGAGGTGACATTTAGGGAGGAAAATGATAACTCTACATAAATAGTTAAAGGGCAATAATATGAGAGAAAGGAAGAGCTAGTCACACTGAACATTAGTCATAAAACAAGGTGTAATGGGCCAAGTTAGAAGGATAAATTTACTTTGGTTATTGCAAGGACTTCCTGAGAAAAAGGACAGAGTATAGAAAGACTTCTTTTATGAAATAGTTATTACACAAACTTTGGAGACATTAAAGGTAAGATTAAAAAGCTATCTGTAAAATATTGTGAGTTTTTAGAGACTGAACCGGATGACCAATAATATCCTTTCAAATATTCTTGTAGGGGGTTGACCTTGGCTGGATGCCAGTTGCCCACCAAGCCACTCTATTACTCCCCCTCTCAACAGGATGGGAGGAGAAAATACGATGAAAAGCTGGTGGGTTGAGATAAGGACTCAGAGGTCATTCACCAATTACCACTACCAGCAAAACAGTCTTGATTTTGGGAAATTAATTTAATTTATTGCCAATTAATAATAGAGTAGGATGATGAGAAATAAGAACAAATCTAAAAACACCTTCCCCCCACCCCTCTCTCTTTCCCAGGCTCAGCTTCGTTCCTGACTTTTCTACTTTGTCCCCCTGAGCTGCACAGGCGGACAGGGAATAGAGGTTGCAGTCAGTTCATAACACTTTGCCTCTGCCTCTCCTTCCTCTTCATGCTCTTCCCCTGCTCCAGCAGGGGGTCCCACCCATGGGAGACAGTCTTTCATGACCCTCTCAATGTGGACCCTTCCCTCAGGCTGCCGTTCTTCAAGAACTGCTCCAGCATGGATTCTTTCCATGGGTTACAGTCCGTCAGGGATGGACTGCTCTAGCGTGGATCCCCCATGAGGTCACAGGTGCTGCCAGAAAACCTGCTCCTGCATGGGCTCCTCTCTACAGGATGTAGTTCCTGCCAGGACTCTGCTCCTGCATTGCCTCTCCACGGACTGCAGCTTTCTTTAGGACATACCAACCTGCTCCAGTGTTAGGTTCCCCATGGGATGCAGGGGGACCATGGTGCTGCATGACCATTGCCTTCTCTGGGGGCTACAGGACAATCTCTGCTCCAGTGTCTGGACCACCTCCTTCCTCTCCTTTACCGACCTTGGTGTCTGCTTTTCTCACACATTTTCACTCCCCTCTTTCAGCCACTCTTGCACAGCGTTTTTTCCCCTTCTTAAAGACATTATCACAGAGACACTACCAACATTGTTGATTGGCTCAACTTTGGCCAGAGGCAGGCCCACCTTGGAGCCAGCTGAAACTGGCTCTGCTGGATATGTGGACAGCTTCTGGTGTCTTCTCACAGAAGCCACCTGTCACAGTCCAGGCTGGACAGACCAGGGAGTCTTGTCACATCCCAGTTTCTCAGGACAATGACTCAGGTTTGCTGATTCCCAGGTCAGGATTAAGGTGAAATGACATCAGAGATCCTTTAACTCATAAAACTCAATTTTTATTTGCTCACAACAAGGATTAGCATGCTCACCACAAAAACTGGTATGCTCACAACAAAAACTGGCATGAAACTATGTCAGTAAACTGCATAACATGTGCTAACCATACATCACCCAACATATACTACAGGCCTTGCTTATTTGGGAATCAGTTCAGGGCAGACAATAAGGAGATCTTTCCTGTTGAATCACAAGGTTCAGAGCAGACCCACTTGCTTTCTAGACTCCTTCTCAGAGAGGAGCCTAGGGGCAGCTGGATCCACTCCTAGTCCCAGACTTGGTCAATGGTTTTATGTCTAAAGGGATGAGGTGTAGGGATTACAGAAAAAAAAGAGAGAGAGAAAAGAGAAAGATTTCACCAGTCCTGCATCCAGCATTGGTTCAGTCAGCCAAGGGACATAGCTCCAGTAGGCTTGCACACCTGTGGCTTCAGTTTGTGTCCTTTTATCATCCTTGCCCCTCCTTTGGGTGGGCACTCGAACTTATTAGGCTAATTAGGTGTCATGAGTGGTTTGTGAGCCTTTGGGCTTGGGGGTCTTTTGGAGAGTAACTTCCCCTTCCCTGCAGATGTGATCTTTGGCCATGCACGGTGAGCTGCCCTGCTCAGCACATCAGAACAGCACACCATGTGACAGACTGAATTGTTATTTGAGCTGTTTGTCTCAAAGATTGTTAGGTGTGAGAGACTGGACTGTCATCTCAAGCCATTCATCTCAAGGATTGTGAACTGCTTATCTTGAGCCCTTTGCCTCTGAGATGGCCTGCCTAAGCAGGACATTCCTCCATCCATAAGGATGATTACTAGGCCACTGAGGCATTCAGGAGACTAAACAGGCTGAAGCTGGCAAAGCACGGAGGAATGTGGAGGCTACCATTCTCATGGAAACTGTAGTCTTTGAGATAAGATACTGGTTTCTGGTGTTGATCACGCAAAGGTCATGCGACAGACGAAACCTGCAGCGTGTGGACAGTGCATGAACAATACAATACATATGTGCATGCCTCATCGAAATATGCCCTATAAAAAAAAGTGGAGACAAGCCGTGGTTTGCACCCACCACCGAAGAATTGAAGACTGAGGACCAACGGGACGCCGCTGGATCTATGGTGGTGACTATACTTGCAACTCTGTCCTGACTACTTACTTGATTTCTGCCTTTTCTTCCATTCTCTCCTATCACTACTATTTTCTAATTTTGATACTTTTGATAATAAAAACTCTTTTGGGTATATGGCATTTGACCTCATTTGTGTCTTAATTTCACTCTTGGGATCATATTGAAACCTTCCCCAACATTGGATCGGACACACTGGAACAGGGAGCTGTGCACTCTCCTGCACAAACTCCCAGTCCTTTTGCTGATGGGCGCTGGTGGGCTGCTTTTCATCTGGGGTTCCCCGGTAGGCAGAGTTCATTGTTATGCAGAGTTTGTCCTTAAGCAGAACTTGCCCCACCACAATGTTTGAGACATTAACTCTTTCAGTCTCTCACACAACATCTGCAGCCCTTCTGCTATCAAAATCTTGCCATGTAAACCCAATACAATACTACTTCACAATACTATGGAAAAAAGAATGGTGGATGCTTAAAAATACCCAGAGGTAGAGGAGCACCAACTCCCTCCTTGCTGAAATCAAGCTGTTCTAATAAGGGGAAGGAAAAATGCCACACAAAATGCAATAAGCCTTCTGACAGTTAATTTAATTTGTAATCTGCTCTAGGTATGATTAAAACTGTATTGACTGACTTCTAAGATACTTGCTTCTAATTCTACTGCAGTAAGCAAATTTTTCTACTAAAGAAATATGAAGTCAGACAAGCCACAGGTTCAGAATCCCCCCTGCTTGCCACCTTGTGTTAGTGGGAGAAAAAGTTGAATAAGCCACATTAAGACAGTTCTATATTCAGCAGAAAGACTGAAGATTTACCCCTACCTTCTTTCTTCACCTTTAGATTTTCTCTGGCAGATCAGCAAGACTTACTCCTGGACTTTTCTGGTAGTAGGGATGCATACGAACCTCTAAGAACCTGCAAGCTGGAACTGTTTATTAACAAATAGTACATAAAAAAAGTGGAATTTCCTAGGAGCAAACATGTAAATACAACTTCTACCATTTTCTTCAACTTACAGTTTTGGTCTATGAAAGCAAAATGAAGATCTAGTCATGGAGGGAATAAAGTAAGGATATAATTGCAGATATTAACATTTGATTGACACCCCCTCCCCTCCCCCCCAGATCAAATATATGTACAAGGTTCCAGTCTCTGACTGAGACAATAAACACATCTGGCCACATGACAAAAAAAAAAAAAAAAGTCTGCCTTTAGTTTGGTCTTGTTGAGATTACAGATGCTAAAGATTAAGCTTCATGGTTGTAATGGATTAGCAAATTTTCTTCTCCAGTTCACAATCCCTCACAGCTGCCCAGGGAACTACAGACTGATTGCTTGACAAGCTGTGATTGACACAGGGTCATGGAGCCAGACTGACCATGATGATACAGACCCTTGAGAAGCAAAAAAAATTTGTAAGGAAGGAACAAGACAAAATTTAAATATTTTTAGTTTCACAAGCAGAGTGAGAGAGCTGTTAGGTTTGCATGCACTTCAGCTGCTTTGTCCATCAGCCCTAGTGATGTAACAGTGATGTAACACTCAGACTAGGAAAGGTCTGAGGACCCAGCTTTGCAGGTTCAGAATTAAGATGATGCAACTTCCTCCCAGGTTCTTGTTATTTGCTCATTACAGTTTGTGTTGTGTTTACGTGGCAAGGTGTTGGCAGCAAGGGTCTCCAGGGGTGGTCCCTGTGAAAAGATGCCAGGGGCTGCCCCATGCTGAACACAGCCAGTTCCAGCCAGCTCCAATGTACCCATCACTGGCCAACACTTAACCCATCAGCCAATCTGGACAGAGAGAGGAGGGGGAAAGTATGAAAAACAGCCCTGCTGACACCAAGGTGAGAGAAGGAGGAGGGGGAGAAGGTGCTTCAGGTGCCTGAGCAGGGGCAGAGATTCCCCTACAGCCCCTGGAGGAGACCGTGGTGAAGCAGGTATTTCCCTGCAGCCCACGTAGAGCACAGGGTGGAGCAGGTGGATATTTCCTGAAGGAACCACAGATTGTGGAACGCCTGCACTGGAGCAGGTTTATCCTGAAGGACTGTAGCCTATAGGAAGGACCCATGCTGAAGCAGGGGAAAAGTGTGGGGAGGAAGGAGCGTCAGAGAGGAGCTGTTATGGACTGATCACAACCCCCCATTCCCCATCTGCCTGTGACGCTTGCAGGGGGGAGGAGGTAGAGAAGTTGGGGATGAAGGAGTGAAGTTGATCCTGAAAGAAATGGGGGTTGAGAAAGGTGGTTTTTATCTTTTGTCTTGTTTTCTCACCATCCAAATCTGTTTTAGTTGACAATAAACTAAATTAACTTTCACCAAGTTTAGTCCGTTTTGCCCATTATGGTAATCAGTAAGTGATCTGCCTGTCTTTATCTTGACTCATGAGATTTTCCATCTTGTTTTCTCCCCTCATCCTGTTGAGGAGGGGGAGTGAGAGAGTGGCTGGCTGGGCATCTGGCAGACAGGTAAGGTAAACCATGATTAAACGTATGATAAGCATAATTAACTAATACTATGGTATACAATAAAGCTAAGATGTTTTAGCTGGATTCAGATGAATTCACTACATTCAATTTTTGTTACTGCCACCAGTAATCCAGCAGCAAAACTTTAATCCACCGTACTTTATCTTTTGGCTTTGAGGACTTTTTATTCTCCTATGCTTCCTTTCCGTATCCCTGTTACATTGTAGTGTCAACTGTTCTCTCAGCCTCCTCCTCAGAACACAGGGTGCATCCGAAAGTGCTGTTTCCTCAGCAGAAGCAGGATGAGTACAAACAATATTTCTCCTGAATTACTCTTTCACTGTATTAACCAAAGCTCCAGCTTATATAATTCAGTAAGATCATCAGCTTTCCACCATCAACGATGACTGTCAGGATCACCACTAGGTAATAAATTATGTAAGACTTATTAATGGTTCACATATTTTTTTGTTAGATTTATACCGCCAGTTTGTATTTTGATGTGAGGATCAGAAACCTTTTAGCTTTGTTAGAATGGGGGAACCTCTGGAGGGCAGCAGGGTCCTCCAGGGGGCCCCAGCAAAGCCCGGATAAGGCCCTGGGGCACTCTGGAGGGTAATTAGGGCCCTGCAAAGGCCCCTGCAGAGCCCAGCAAAGGCCCCTGGGGCTTTCCAGAGGGCAATTCTGCCATGTCAGAGCACCACTGCTGTTGGCAGTTATAGAGACCCTCCTGTCAGGGCCAGTTGCTGTTCATGTCCCTGCCGTGGGGAGCACAGGGCAGAGAGAAGTGAAACAGCAAGTGGCACTGCCCAAGGATGTTGGCGGGGCACCTTGAACCTGCTGCTGCCCTTGTGTTCGCAGCCTGGAAGTAAGCTGAATGAATGGGCTGGTCTCGGCAGGGCTTTCCAGAGTGTCCCAGCACCCCTTCCCCAGCCCAAACTGGCCCCACAGGTCTTTTGGCTCAGAGCGGCTTCTGCTGGCTTCCTGCAAAGCACTCGCCCATTAAAGCACTTCTGAGTGTGAAGCCTGATGCCTGGCCATGTGACTGCTAATGGAGCACACCTCAGGAAGCACAGATGAACTGTTAACAGTTTTCATCCTTCTGGTAATGTTAGGGCGAAGAGGTTAAGAAAGTCTAGGAAGTGATAGTAGCCCAGGTAAAAATCCCTCGCTGACTTTATATATTGAGCAACTGAAAGAGATTGTTCTGGGTTTATGTGACCAGAGGTCACTGGGGACTTATGCCAATCAATTTAGTTAGAATATAAGTAATAGTGAACGCAATAGCCTCTTGGGGTGAACACCCTTATCCAGGGGTTTGATGTAGGAATCTGAACACATGGTGAAACTGTGACATGTAGGTGCTGCACTGTCAGTCCACATCCACGTATGCCAAAGTGTTGGAAGCCAGTGTACTTTTGTCCTGGCTCCCAACTGGCCTGTGGGGGTCTGTTTGTGTTCTGCACGCTGTGTGAAAGGGTGACATAGATTAGAAACCTTGCAATAAAAATGACAACCTCCCTGCTGTCCATACCTTGCTTAATAATTAATTTTCAGATTTTATGTCACTGAGTGGTATAGTTCTCTTCTTGAGACTCTCCACCTCTGAATTCCCCTGTGACAGCTATAAACTCTGGGTACCGTAGTATCTTTCCAGTACTTTGCTGGTAATGATATTTTGCCAATCCTTTTTCTAAAAATGTCTAGTATTTCATATAATCATCTGCAGCCTTCAATAATCTTAGTGGTGTATTGTAGCACCCCAGTATGATGTTCTTTACAAGTATTCTCAGAAACTATGTATTTGCTTACAACAGTCCATCTGGTCTGTATGTATTTTCTATGGCACTTCCTTACACTTCAGCTGATTTCATTAGTATGCTTTGCTATAATAGCCAGTTTTGGAACAAAGTGTTTTAATTCTTTCATTGGATTTACTTGTGTTCTGTTTTTTCCTGGTTGCTCATTGGTATCAATCCCCTTGAGTCTTAGCTTCACAGTTTAATTCCTGGAATACATTATGACTTCTGATGTAAGGACAAGGAAGAGGTTTTTTGTTTTCATTTGGTTTGGCTTTGTTAAATAAAGATATATCCATACTATTTTATTAGAAGTTGAAGATTAGTTGAGAACTAATCTCAAATTTGAAAATGAAACAGGTTTGTATACATGAAGGCAAATAGACTGTTTTATAGCATGCCAATTTCTGGTATGTACTCTTGCTATAGACATTATAGTTCAACATCATTAAGGGTTTTATACAAGAACTTTAACCCCCCCAACTTTACATCAGTTCATATAGTTTCACATTAGATCCATACTAGAACTTTGATAAAAATGAAACTTCGTATTACATGATATAGCTGACAGCAGACTGTTTATTAAGAGTAAAAATTCACTTTTTAATGATACATAAAACTAAGTTCAATTTCACACTTAGTTTGTGAATAAACTTTTAATTGATACATGGGTCACCTCACTTACTTGTATGTGGACCTATAAGGATCATTCCTCATTGTCTGCTTGAGCTGAATCCCATATGGATTCCTTTAATGTATTAGGTTGACCTTTAGTCATATCATTTCCCAAGCATTTTTGCATAATTGTTCCATCTGGGTTTATAAATTGGATGATTGGTGTTTTGCCATGTTACCAACCATCTGATAAGTAACTGACCAATTCACAGCTGAATTTGTAATAGTGCAGCCTCTCAAGCTGAGGCGCCACAATTTCTTTTGTTTTGATTTGGTTTGGTTTTACTAACATTGATGTTGCTTTGCTTTTGAAATATGAGACAGCTTGATATGTGAAAGTGGATGAAACTGTGATCTGTACAACCTGTATATTTCCATTTCTTCCTTCAGCACTGCTGTTTTTGTAGACTATTTTGTGCACTATTTTTTGGATGTTCAATGATTTACTTTTCTCTTTTTATCTTTTTTGTGACTGAGAAGTCACAAATTCAATGCATTTGGAGTAAGCAGGTTTTATTCGTGCACACTTAAAAAGTCATAGATCTATGTATTTCAGGTTAAGCTGTGACAAGATTCTGAAGTTGAATCTGTCTGCCAAATGTGGATCAATTAGCAGTTTTTCCTTAAAGACCATGCCCCAAAACATTTTGAATCTAGAAATCTGTCTTAATCTGAGCAGAAACTAAAGGAATGGACTTATTAAAATAAAGAAATTTATTAATTTTAATTAATAGAAATAAAAGAGAGTATAAACAAGTCTTCACTACACACTTGTCCTGGTTTCAGCTTGGATAGAGTTAATTTTCTTCCTAGCAGCTGGTAAAGTGTTATGTCTTGGATTCAATATGAGAAGAATGTTGATAACACACTGATGTTTTACTTGTTGCTGAGCAGTGCTTACACTAAGTCAAGGATTTTTCAGCTTCTCATGCCCAGCCAGCAAGAAGGTTGGGGGGGGCACAATAAGTTGGGAGGGGACACAGCCAGGACAGCTGACCCAAATGGGCCAAAGGGATATTCCATACCATATGACATCATGCTGAACAACAAAACTGGGGGGAGTTGACTGGGGTGGAGGAGGTGGCCCACTGCCCACTGCTGGGCATTGGTCAGTGGGTGGTGTACAATGTGCAATGCAATTGCTCATCACTTTTGTATTTCCTTTTATCATTATTATTATTTTCCCTTCCTTTTCTATCCTATTAAATTGTCTTTATCTCAACCCACAAGTTTTACCTTTTTTTTCCAATTTTGTCCCCCATCCCACTGTGGGGGAGTGAGCGAACAGCTGTGTGGTGTTTAGGGGCACATTGAGTTAAAACACAACACAGTTTATTTTCCCCCAGCCTTGCATTGCTAGCAATGCAATGATTTTTCTGGGTTGAAGAAACTTTCAAAGATAGTGAACGACTTTCTTTTTTTCTGCCTAAAGCCTAGTTGTATGCCTGGTCTCTGCTATTATGCCTGTTGTCAGGCCGGTGTTCTGTCCGTTCCCTTTAGCTGTATATAAAGACTGTATTTTGGCACTTTTTTCAAATAACTGATTATTTTTCCCTACTTTTCCACTATACCTGCTACTTGCTGGAGTTTTTTCTATTAATTTTACGGAACATGGTGGTTTATTTTTTTTTAATTAAGATCAATGTTTAATAGTATAAGCCAATTATGCTCTGAAAAAAAAAGGATGAATTTCCCATAACTACCTCCATGACCAGAAAAAAATAATCCCATAATTTGGAATCCTTCCAGATTTATGGTGAAGGAAGAATCAATTATATAAGGAGACTTCTGCTTTGTGTTTTGAGAATTGGTATTTGAATTCCAGCATCACAGCTCTGATAATATTTTTCCTTTAAATTTATTTAAAGGTAAATTTTAATTTATTTTAGCAAATAAATTTAAGTTCTTTTTCTTTTAATTGTATTCTACACCTCTAACTCTTGCATCCACAATCTGCAGAGAAAGACTCAGAGCTGTTACTATCATTGTTTACAAATAGGATAGCATGGGGTTTAGGAAAAATCTGTTCATATGTCACACTGTCCTGTTTAAGACTTTAATGGACTGTGTAACACTATATCTTAATGGATCAAGTTAAGGCTGTTCAGTGGTTGATGAACTTCATTTTAAAGTCTTCTTTTCTGGGAGTTTAACATAAGTCACTTTCAGAATTTTATTGTGATGCATTTTATTGTTCATTTATCTGCAACAATTTTTTTAGCCCCATACTGTACTTTGAGGATATTTCTGTTTTAGGTATGCTTACCATAGAGTACATGGAAGTAATGCAGGTTGTTCTACCATCTTTTTTAATTGAGTAACAGTTTGGTTGTACTGTATGTGTTCATGCATTCCCCACCTTTCTTTCAAGCCAAAGCACCAGAATATGAGGCTGTATGCATCTCACTTACCAATACACTGCCCTTTCAGAACTGTAATCGGTAGTGTCATACTAGCAATGGATTTAGCTTAGTATGCTTTCCATCTAGTCATGCCATGTGGACCTTTTTTTGCTGACTATTCACAAAGTGATATACCATACAGATCACAAATTACAGTGCTACAACTGGTACCATAATTTTTTAATTGGCTTATTACCTAGTTTAACACATTTAAGAAAAGAAACAAATAGAACTATTGTATCTTTTAACACTTTAAAGTCCTTTGAATACTTTTACTGCACAAGGTGGCTGTGTCACAGTTCTGAACAGATGCCATTCAATACCAGTAATACAATGATTCTCATAGTGTGGATAACTGTAGCAGGGCCCTGAGCACATCCCACCTCCTGGAGGTTTGGCTGCCTGGGATCAGGCCAACTTAGAGATAGCACAGCTGGTGTAATTGAAAGAAAGGGCTAGAAAAAGCCTGAGCAAAGGAAGCCAGCTCTTCCCCTGTTAGGTCCTGATAGGCTGATGTTCTTGCCCTCAGTCCGTATCACTACCCTTTCCCTGTGAAGAAGCCTGCTCTTGCTGCTCCCTGGCAAACTGTGGGGCTTACCTAAATAGCAGTAGCATGTGAGAGGCAAATGTTACCTTGGACAGAAGGCAGCAAACCAGGAAGGTGGCTGTTGCTTCTGCATGTCAGGAGAAGGGACTGAAATCTGTGAAACTTAACAGAAGAGTATCTCAGCATCTTCTACCATGCTGCTGTGGCCCAAGCTGGCCTGATGGATTTTGGTGTGGTGCAGGTGTGGATTATATAATACAAAACTTATCTTCACCATTTAGATGCAGCTGATGTGTGGAAAGGACATCACTGAATAGAAGTAATGATTTGCCACTGAAACTTGGTCACATGGGTGTCATCCTCCAATGTGCTGCCAGCTTCAATGTGGTCTAAGTACATTGGCACAGATGTTAGTTTATCTCCTTCCTCAAAGTCTCTATCAAGCAGCACAGGATTGACTACAAAGGCACCTTTGTTTATTTAAAACTGTCAATGGCCTTTATTCTAGCCATCTTATTGTTACTTCACTAAGTCTACTGCTTCACTTCCACCTCCTCGCTGTTGCTGCCTTACATCTTAGATACAAAAAACATGGGACAGAACAGTTAGAATTTTCCTATGCGGACTGTGGTCTGTATGAAATACAATAGATCTCTCTATTATTTGAAAAGAAATTCTGGTTTTGTAGGTATATAGTTAAAATTACTTGTGATTGTCCTTTTAGTACACTAAGAAAAGTAATTTAAAGCAGTACCAGCAAATATTCTATGACTAGAACAAAGGCTTTTCTTAATAAAATTACTGATTTAGAGGCCATTGTTTTAAGAACAGCATTATCCTTAATAATCTCTTATATACTTTAAATAAAAAAAAAAAAAATGTAGCATAGAGCTAACAGTTTGGTGAAGGATAAAATTATTCCTAAAAATTCAGAATGCTTTATGAACCCTTCCCTGGAACGTAGTGAAACCTTAAAAAAGATATATTGTTTATTGGCAGTTCAGGATTACTAAGCCTTCAAGATAGGTGAGTAATTACAGAAAATTTATAACAGGCAACATATTGCTGTGGAGACACTGGCATTACTTTTCCGTTAAAATTAACAACTCGCGTAGAGTAACTTCGATTGCTCTGTTAGTAAGACATCAGTTTCAAAACACAAACGTGTTTTTAGCCATTCAATCATTTTTACGGGTGAGCTTTAACGCCTGGTGCGTATAACCACGCGGTGGCACTGTTGATTAAATTTGGATTCTGACGGCGTTGTCGTGTCAAGAGCTCTGTATTAAAGCTGCTGCACTCCTGTTATTTCTGCGTGTGAATCTGCCTGCTGCCATTTATTTGGGGATAATGAGGGGGCTGGAGTGCAGAGGCAGATGTTGACAGTTAGTTCAGAAGCAGGTTCAGAGACAGAGAAACTCACAATAAAATAAATGTAGTCCAGACCAATTTAGCAGTCCAGAATACAGCTCTCTGTGAAGTATAGGCAGTATGATGTTGTCACTGATTATTTTGTCTTCCCCCCCCCCAGAACCCATTCTTACAGCAAGTAATATTGCATCTCTCTTCAAAATACATTAGTTTTGAATGGAGATCAACAAAATAACACACTTGACAGAGTATTATGTTCATAATCTAACATGACAGAATGTAATGTAGCTCAGCTGGAGAAATACTTTTGGTACTCTATTCATTTAGGATGGCTCAAATATTTTTCCTATTAGTATTTCACTATTTAAATTACTACTAAGATTTGCCATGTGCCTGGTTTATGTTTAAAGCTAGCTGTTTTGGGGAGACTGCAAAGAAACCTGAAGCACCTACAAGACATTCACAACTTGTTGAATAATGATTGAATCTTTGAGCCTCTGAGATTGCATGCTCTTCAGGAGAGATGAGTAATAGCAATGCAGCCATCTGGCTGATGGTGGAAGCTTCAAAAATCTCTGTGGGTTTGCACGACTTGTGTCTATTCTTCATAGTTATAAAAGGTAATATAAGAATCAGTTTGCATAGTATGTCTCTTTTCAGTGTATTGTTTGATGTATATTTGCAAGATAGAACATGGAAGAATTCTCATAAAACACTCAAAGTAGCCAAAGCTAAGAATTTATGTGTAAACAGAGCATGTTGTGAAACTGCCAATGGACTGCTATGCCTGCAGCCAGAAACCTTTCTCTTGGATCAATAAAAACCAAAATCTTAATGTCTGTTTGTTTTCTGCCAGATCAAATGCCTCTGTATGAGACATTTGGTATATTGCTGCAGATGAAGCAGACTTTTCTTTTCTTAATTTTAAATCATGGTAACATATTTTCAATGCAATTATATGAAACCAATAATATTTCTATGAATTTTACTTGCTGTATTATTATTTTCTGTATTTACTCATAAACTCTTTACATACATCAGACTTCAGATTTTTCCATAAAATTGCAAATTCAAAGCATTGTCTTTGCTTACGTTAGAGAGTTCTGACGGTAAAATTAATAACTGATGAAGTTACAACTTGACATGGTAAGTTTGTATCAGATACTTTGCACATACAAAACCATAATTACTGATGCTTTAAATTTTATATGCACTGTTAGTAGCAGAGCTAAACTCTTATAACTGATCTTGTTTGTATACTTTGGCCCTCATCCTGATACCAAATCAGTGTGACTCCATTTGTCTCTTTGGTATTGTTTCAGGTTTATGTTAACATAACATGAGCTGACTTACTCTATTATTGTAGAACAATGGACAGCTAATTTATTAGCAGTTCAAGACACAATGCCCAAACTAAACTAATATCTAGGAACTGGAAAGCCCTTGCATTCTTTTACATGTCATTTTATTCCCCTAAAGAAGGCTAACTTATTTTCCTATTAATAGGTTTACCACTGTGAGAGGATTTAAAATCTTTTAAGGGAATAAAGCCACATAGAGGTAAACAATGCAAATACTTACCTCATGCAGAATGAACTTTGATATATGCTAGTTGAAAGGTAGTACGCAAACCAATTTACACCTCAAACCAGTTTATAGCCTAAAACCAGTGCAGTTCATACCCTGCTAAATATGGTTTTGCAGCTGCTGGGGGCAGGCATCAGTCTGTGTTGGGTCCCAGGGTGTAGCTGGGCTGCCCTTGGCCTGAGCGGGGCTGAGCTGGATTTACCATGCCCATTGCCCAGCCTGCCTGAGGTCTAGCTCTGCGAGTGCCGCTGGGGAAGGGGCTGACAGCCCCAGGCAGTCCCTGCTGGACAAATGGACCCTGGGGCTATAGGGGTCTGCAGGACAGCTTTCACCCCTTCCCTGGGAGTCCAGGGGGAAGGGAGCAGGTGGGGATGGGAGATTGTATAAAAAGAAATCCGAGGGGACCCCCAGGACTGAGGAGGAAGGGAGCCCACCACTAGCATCAGGTCCTTCTGGTAAAGATCTCAGGGTGTTGGTGACTTCTTGTCTCCAGCCTCTCATGCCCCCATTCTTGTTGAGGAGGATTTCAGTGTTGACTATAAGATCCAGAGGGATACTGAAAGACTGACCCTAACATCAGAGGTAGATACTAGGATGGGGGCTGATTTTTTTAATAACAGTTTAAGCTGTACTATTAATTAGGCTTTTCTGTATTCAGATAATTTGGGTTATTAAAGTAGTAACACAGTTGTGTTAGCAATATATTCTTCATTCTATATGCATGGTCTGTTACCTTTTGGCTGTAACAGCACTTTGGTATAACAAGTTGAACCAAAATTAGTAATTTACCACAGTTATAAAGTTTCATTAATTTTTCATCTCATGACAGAGTGCTGCAAATGTTTGATATGCAACCATCTCCCTGAGACTATGATGCAAGATCAGCTATTTTCACAGGCCAAACTGAACGACTTCCTTGCCTATACAGTTACACTCCAAACAGGTCCATCCTTAAAAGTAACAGCACAAATTTGCAAGTTTGTTTTTTTTTCCCAACAATTTTTCATTCAGTTAGGATTTCAGTAGAAGTGTACAGGTGCTACTTAATGACCAGATCTCATAAAACACATAGCATGGTCATGAGAGTCAAAATGCAGGTCTTCGACATAAGTGTTTAACAAGTAGGCTACGTATCTGTGTACCCACTTGTGATGTCTTTCAGACCTCACCCAAAAAAATAATTTCCTTCATGGTGGCGTATCTGCAACAGGAAGGAACTGGAGTGACCCTCCTTCTTAGCCTTCTAGATGGCTGAGCAACATATCTTCACTGGTGATATTTGAATATGGATTGTTTGGGAGGAGGCAATTTCAGATAGAGGGTTTCTCATTGGCACACACATAAAGCACACATGTACACATGGCTGGCCATGCAGATCACCACAGACAGAAAGCACAGCACTTGGCACAAGCACAAACTGCACCAGTGGCCTCATCCTGTTCCCCTTTCTGTCTGATCAGGATGAAGTTCTGTTAGTGGGAAATATATCTGTATGTACAACAGGAATCCCTCCTATAGCTGGACTTAGACATGTGGTCCATCCAGTAGCTGACCCATGGATTTTTGCTCTCCCCAGTAGATGCCACCAGAACATACAAGCCCTCAAGATCTGCCACCCTACTCCAGCTGCTGGTGCAGAAACCATTTACACACCAACGCACACAGACACAGATGCTGTGGATTCCTCCAGTAACTCAGCTTAGACACTCCATCTACCCAGTGACTGGCCCTTGGATCCTCTTGTCTCCAGTTGCTTCCTGCACCAAGAAGCACATGCATAAAATGGGTCTCCCAGTCAATCCCAAAACTACATATTCTCTCTGATATAGATAGCCTGGACCTTCTGGTCCCTCTAGCAGCTCATTCCTTCAGGCATCTCATTCCCAGAGACACATAGCTGGCTCCCAAGCCACTTCATTTTTGCCCCAGCTAGCCTGGCTTGATACTTGCTGGTAAACACACAGACATGAATACTTTCACTCATACCAGTTGCCAGCACCACAGTCATATGGGACCCTACCACCCACAGACCAAGTCCAGTTATTGGAACCCAGACTGCTGTGCACACACATACACACAGAAGAGAAAGCCCATCACTCAGGGAAATAATTAGAAATGGAGTTTAATGCCAGGATAGGACAGACTGCACTGATGAGACACAAGGCATAGCCAGAAGAATGAATAAACAACCTATTTACTCACATCCAGTTCCTTTTATCACCTAATCCACCTGTTTTCCTGTGCTTGTTCCTGTCAGAGTCGGTCAGAAAATCAGCATTGTCTCAATATTTTCATCAGGAACATGAACAGTACGCTGCCTGACAACAGCCTGTTTGGAGCTCAGTGGCCGGTCCCAAGGATGGAATGTGCAGTTCAAGGTTCCTGGAAGGTACCTGACTGGAACCGTTAGAGATAACCACATAGCTACTGTCAAAAAGGATGGATTGCAGCTGTTGCCATAACATCGATGAAGAAATCATGAACTTTAGATGAACTTTGCTTTATTATAATACCAAAACACACCTCCTGGTCGAAGGCTACCTGCCTCCAAGACTTACCACACCTCGGACACTGACCCCGCACCTGCATGATAGCCTCGCTCGAGAAGGGCAGAGATATGTAAATTGTATTCTGAGAAGGGTGGAGACTCCTGAGGCAGAGGTGGAGCAAGGTGTGTTACTAAGCATAAAAGATGACTTCTGAACAATGGAAGTTTGAAGCTTCCCCACCAAGGACCACGACGATCGATGATGCAGCATTAGCTGGACCCGGGACCATTAGGACGTCTTGAGAACAGCGGTGGTAGCTATAACCTCTCTTTCTCCTCTCTCTAAACTTTACTTTTCTCCCTTCTTTCACCCATCTCTAACTATCACATGCCTCCTCATAGGCAATACAATAAAGTTTTACTGTGTGATTACTGCTACCCCCTCTGGTGTTGGTCACCTTAATTTTGCACTTTCGAGATCGTAGCAAACGAACCATCACAAGTCCACCGAGTGGACTGTGACAGTTCCTCCCTGAGTTATTTTGATCTCTCCCTTTCCCTGCCTTTGGTTTCTCCACTAAACACAGAATCATAGAGTGGTTTGGGTTGGAAAGGACCTTTAAAGGTCATCTATTCCAACCACCTTGCTGTGGATTTTTCCAGCACAACTGAAACAAAAGGGCTTGTTTGAAGTGACCATTGTTATCCAATCTTATCCAGAATGGCATTGTCTTCTGCAATGTAAGGTAAGGCTGGTTCCCTAGGATATTCCCAAGGAAAAGAAGAAAAGTAAGCGATGAATTTACTTTAAGCATTGATGAGGCTGTTGTGAATTTCTGTCTCCAGGTATGAATTTCTGTTTCTAAATATATACTACTCCTTATACTTTGTGCAAACCAGGAAAACCAAAAGAATTTGTCAGGCTCGGAAAGCTTTATTATTTTATTTGTGGGTTTTTTTGTTTGTTTGTTTTTTTAGGCTTGCAAAGTCAATTTCAAAACTGTAAATTAATTTCTCTTTTAACTAGATATGTAGTTAAATAGCAGTATTATTATTTCGATTTGCTCATTTTTGAATTGTCTTGCCAGTATTCCATGAAAATACAACCCTTAAAGGAGCAAAAATAACTTGTAGTGAACAACATGTAACATCTGTAAAGCAATATAGCAAACAGGGGTAAAAGAGAGAGGCTGGAGATGAGACCAGCTGTTCTGTGATTTGCATTTTTAGATAAACTGCACACTGAAATGGGAGAGTGGTCGTTTCAAATGACCATGATAAAACTCAGCACCCATGTGTCTATGATCATTGCTGAGAAGTGAAAAGTGAACAGACTAAATGAAATTCTGAGAGCAGTAATAGAAAGCTGGAGAGGTGTGGTTTATGGAGGAAAAAAATAAAAATGACTGACTTGGAATGAGGTGGCAAGAAAGAGAAAAGTTAAACTCTGTCAGCTAGCCATTTAGTTGTGAACTTAATGGAGAATTTCAGTAAGTGTTTGGTTAAGTAAGAACATTTGCATACAATAATAGATGCAGGAAAATAAAATCACTCATGGCAGACCACAGGCCTTTTAAATTATGATCATAACTCCTGTTATCCTGACTTACGTATCAACATCACAGGAAATGTAGTGCTTGATAACCACCATACAGTTTGGGAAAGAGCAAAGAAGGCTGTCTTTAATTTCTGTTCACAGGTTAGCATTTAGCAGGAAACAAACTGATGACAGAAACTGACTGAGCTGTTTCAGCCTACTAGCAAAAGACCCCCCCAAATTGCTGTCTGTCAAGCTTTACAGATGCTTTCCTTTTCTCACAAATATCTTCCTCCTGAGCATGTCTTTCTACGTACTGTCACTCCCATTGTTCTTCCCCTTATCCAAATATTCATGGTCCTTCTCCCAAGTAGTGGCTGCAGCCATTTATGAGGTCTACATTTTGTTCAGAGGAGTCATATGCTCTACCCAGTTGCATGTGTAGTTTCTATTGCCTACTCTCTATACAGGCCAGTGTGTACTCGTGTTAAAACCATGTACAGTCACAACAAATAGGTGAATAAAGTTTGATCCTGACCATGTTCTTTTTCACAAAGTTTAACATTTCTTATTTAGCCTATCTTCTCAGAAGTTGTTCTTTTTTTTTCCTGTTTTTTTATTTCCTCTTCTTTTAAATAAAATACATTTTCTTGTCTCAATAGGCATGCATCCAACAGCATCCAGTGAAAATACCTATGGCAGCACCCCTTTCTTCCTGTAGTTTAACTGTATTTTGATCATTTTTCATAGTGTTATTTTTATGATATATTATTTTTGTGTCTATGATTAACAACAATATATCTTTTGCTAGATTACATATAGTGGCTTAGGTTCTTTATGGATGTTTATTTTGAAGACCTTTTTTCTCTTTCCATATTTTTTCCTTATAGCATGCTACTCTAGTTTAAGTGGGTCTCACCTTTACTTTTCTATTTTTTATTTAAATTCTTTATCCACAATGGGAGTCTTTCCATTAGCTTCAATTGGCTTTAGATTTAATAGTAATAGTAATGTTAACAAGTATAGAAAGTTTTGGGAGGGTATGGGTTGGGGATTTTTTTTGTTGTTTTTGTTAATAGAAACATAGTCACTTTTTCTATTTAAGGTTATCAATTTTGCATTGCAGGCGCCATGTAAGATCCCAAAAAGAAATTGAGGGTAAAAGAAAAGTGAACATGAAAGTGTTCACAACAGGACCAGCCAGTTCACACATGGTATATCTCTCTTGTCTTCCACAGTCAGACATTAAAACCACTTTCCAATACAGCAGAACAATAACAATCAAATATGTCAGAACAGACCGCTCATTTTCTTCTTCTTGACCCTCTTTTTAATTTTTATCCTACTATATTGTTTGCTGATAACAATTTGTATAAACTAAGACTCTTATTTATTTTCTGCTTTTGTACATGCATACAAGGGAAAGGAAACGTTTTTGTGTTCATATTCTAATATCACTGGATTTGCTGTCCGTTTTTACTACACTGTTTATGTACCTCATCAAAACTGAAGCTCTTGAATTTTCAGTAAAATTAAAGCTTTTATTTATTTATTTTCACCTTGGCCTTTTTTCTATTCTCTAGCTCCTTTTTTTTTTTTCAAATTTCATATGGAAGTCTCTCTTCTATTTTACGAGTCTGAGTTTCTACGTTGCTCTTTTGGTATATCACAAATAATGTTCATGATACCAAGCATCTTGCTCAAAGATCCAAAAAGACATTAATGGAATCCAGAAGATGCCATGCATCTCATCCATGAACTAGGTCAGGCAGAAGTGACTATGCACCAACAAGGGCAAATGAACATAGATTGTCAAGATTGATGTTAGCTCTTGCTCTTAGCGATTGTCTTTTTACCAATAGTTCTAGTACCACTAATCAGTACAGTAATTTCTCTGAATCTATGTTTGCCTAAAACTGGTTACTTTCAATATATTCCTCAAGATGCCTTTTAATGGCAGGGGGTTGTTTTTGCATCTGAAATAGCTGGCAGCAGGCTCATCTCCTAGAAAACTCTATTATATTTTTTTTCCCAGTACATAGACAAACCTTTCTGTTTTTAATGGAAGGACAATAGATTCAGAACCTGTTCCTCTGAGAATGATTACTCTAAGATCACTTTTCAGTACCTTTTGTGATATAACAGGAAAATAAGCAGCAATAACCACAATCTTTCTTTAGATTGTAAAGGTTAATAGGTATTTATATATCCAATTTTCCATTCCAAAGGACAACAAAAGGCATCTCTGATTGTTTTAGAAACTATGCAAAAACATAAATAAACCTGTCAAAGAAAGGATCCACTTGCTCAGAAGTTACAGTTCATGGGCAAGAATTAAAGCCTGAGTATGTCCTTACAAGAACTCTCACTCACTGTACCCACATGATGAATATCTAATTTCTAACATTAACAAACTCTAATTCTTTTCTAAACAGTCTCATTCTGATTAATACAGTTCCTCTATACAAAAAATCTAATCAAGACTCAAGTGATTATATAGTCAAAACCAGAAAATTATTTTTATTATATAGTAGTTAAAGTTTAAATCATTTATTATTCCATTTGTTTTTCAGTTGTTTTTATTTTTCAGAAATCAGAAAGAAAACTGTTGCTGCAACACTACTATGCTAATTGTCTATGTGACTATCAGGTGCTCACTAAGTTCATGTAGGCCTACAAAGCTTCCAGTAATTTTGTCTTTTTGCCTTATACGTCTAAAGTCTGCCATTCAAAGGTTATGTGCCTGAACAGATGTCATAAGAATTACATGCTCAGGACCTCTGAATATCAGTATATTGGTGTTTCATACTGCAAATGAAGGAAATAAGGTTTAGACAAATTTCTATTATTCTATTTAACTTATGGTTAATAAGTTCCAAACTGCAGCAAAGACCTGAAAAAATCTCTCATGTTTTCCAACTAGTGATATGGCTGACATTAATTAATGAGTCATGAGTGTTCCCAAGCACTTCCATTTTGGAGTACTCAAACATCAAAGCAAAGATGTACAGTAGGTAGAACATGCTCTTGGTCTTTAAAATATAAATGGCACTAGAAACTGAAAAGGTCTTAGTCACTGCTTACTCTGGAAAGTTAAAAGAATTTTCGTTCTTCATCTCAGTCATTCTGTGTACAGAATAATACAGTCCCACATTAGAGTCATTTTAGTCCTCTTAGAGGTGAGAAATACTCATCCTGACAGTTGCTAGATCTAATTAAGCCATCAGATGCTGCAGCAATGATTTTTCTGTGGAATTTAGCTAACAAATTCAATAGATCTGCATTTATGAATATATGACTTTGACAAATTCCGTGTGTTTGGAATTGGATTACATTTCTATTAAGTCTTTTATATTAAAGCACTATACACCAAAATATTTGAAAATATGAAGCACTGAGCAAAAAAGGATATAAATCCCAGACACTATGTAGAAGCAAACACTCTAATAAAGGTATTTAAGAAGGAAAAAGAAAAATTCAATTCTTTACTTACAGTAAAAGAGATATAGCACCACACTTTACTATGAGTTCCATCCATCACATCATCATTTTTTTAGGCAGAATTTCTTAAGTAACCTATGGGGATTTATGGTTGGACATCAGAAATATAATACAGCTTTTTGTTTGCATATCAGAGCTTTAGAGAAGCATAAAAGTATCATCTGCACCATGCTCTTAAAAGTAGTTGCATTGACTGCATAAAAATATCCACATGAGTAAAGTAGGCATGAAGGATCTTCCCTATAGTAGAGAACTTTGGTGGTGGACAGGTGAGATGGTCAAGAAAACAGACATTGTAAAGAGAAATTTGGTTTTAAAATCGATTGATTCAGGGTATAAATGTGTGTGTATTTGTGTGAGTATGTGTGTATAGATACACAATCATAAACAAAATGCAATAAAGATCTGTTAGTTTCAAGTTACATCATCTGGAAATAGACCACAAAATACGTGAAGGTGACAAAGCTGTATTCTGAAGAGAAGAATCCTGTTGCAATGAAGTTCAAGAGGAAGTGAAATAAAATCCCTTCATCGTGAGCATATTTTTAGCCATTTCTTATGACTACACGTCCATCTATGTAATGACTGATATTGTAAGACTGATAAGATATTATGGTTCACTTTTACTTATATTCATGGGCTAAATTTAGTAATGATTGCACAAGTGTAATTAAAGGAAATTAGGTCCGATATTACTAAAAGGCCCTGATTGGTTTGATATAATTTTGCACTGCATTAAGAGAAAACATGCATGAAAGAGTAAGACTTGAAAATCTCTTAAAGTGCTTTTAAACCTATGCAGTGTCAAGACACTTACAGATAGTCCTTTTGGGTGACCTATGGAATTCACAGAAGAGTGTGGCATCAGTAAAAAATCAACCAGTAACATAAAAGCTGATTTCAATTTCCATTTTAAGGTCTCATTGATTAAAACACTGAGTGATATAAAAGTTATTTGGATTTATCTCCCACTTTAGAAGGCCATATGCTACATGAATCTCATACTGTGAACTACTTTTTTAAGACTCATAAGCTAAAACAAGCTGGTTCTTTAAAGTGTTCTCTTTGAAGTGAAATCAAGTCATATGTTGGATCTATACAAGCATCTGCATAACACAAAGTTATATCCAAGAATATTCAAATAATTGGTTAAGGGTAGTAAAATTAAGAAATGAAGTGGTAAAGGAAGAAAATTGTCAGGTCCTTAAGTGCACTAGTAAGCCTTAATGACCTTAATCAACCTCATCTGGGGCCTCCACACTCTTCTATGTTCAAGGAGGGCTATTTAGGCTCAGTTCAGGCGCATTGAGTTCTTGGCTGAGCTATGTTGGAGGATAACTGATGTCTATCTCAGCTGTAGATGTGATTGTGCCTAGTCATGGAGCCCCTTGATCTGCAGCCTGGCTTTACCTCAGGCCTTCTTCATTACTATGGACTTATCCAGTGATCACTGGATTGACCTTCCACCTGCCTCATCACCATTATATTGCCTTTTGAGCTGGACTTTTGGTTGGCCCTGGCTATCATCTGTGGGTATGTCCTGCTCACCTCTCTCCAGTTCTGCAGGATATGGCATGTCCTCTGTCCTGCTGGCTGTGTGCTTCCCTTGGCTCATGGCATCTGTCCCTTAGAGAGCAGTCCTGCTCTTGCTGCTCCATGACAATAATAGTAAGAATGAGTAAGAGAATTGGTGCTTAGATATTTAATTAGACAAAACATTTTAAAGAACACTCACAGATATTTCAGAAACAACTTCCATAGTCACATGAAACAGATAAAAAGGTCTGATAGTATTGTTTTCACATCTTTATTATATACAAAATAGACTTCTCAATTATTTCAATGGCCCTGAGATTCCCCCCTTCTGAGGAGTATAGCTGTTTGGGAGTCTGGTTCAAGGTCTGTTTAAAGATAGGGCAACTGAGAGCAGTGCCTTTCTTCTAGTGACTGTGGGGTAGCCTCTGTATTTGATTCTACTGAGAGAAACACCTAATACCTAACCTAGGGACTTTGGAACTAGTAACATGGTAAATATTCTTTAGAAAGGAGAATTTATTCAGAAAGTTCACTCTCCTCAGCACTCGAATATGATTTTTATGGTAGGACCATTGGGTTTTGTACTTTATAAAATTATAATGTCTGATCTATATGGTGGTTACAATGGGAATAAGTTTAGCTCTGTGAAGACTTACCTCATTTCTCTATCGTTACTGATCTTATAGTTTTTTTTCAAGTTTGTCTTAGTTTGTGAAGAATACTTTGAACAATATTTAGCTAGTCATTTGTTCTCCTTTCCACATTCTTTTCTGAAGCTAACCCTCTGACTTTGACAGGCCCTGTTGCTTTTGTTACAGGCCTTTAGTATTGGATTTCAGCACCTTAATGGACAGGAAAAGAGGATTTTAATGAAAATTACAATGGGGTACATCTTACAGACTTTCTGAATAGTGATAGATGTCTATAAAGTTATGAGCATTAGGGGTTCCTAACAAAGTCCATCAAGATGTTTTCCTGACAAGATGATCATATTTTTTGGAAACCTTTCATGTTCCAGTAGAGGTTATTCTACAGATATTCTTTGTCTGTGAATTTATCAATTAATTATCAGCTCTATCATCATTGTTCACCCAGTTTTTTGAAATTTTTTTCTTTAAGTCATCATTCTGTAAAAAAGCAGGTTCTTGGCAGTGTGTTCTCTGGACTACTACATGTCTGCTCTGTAAAGTTACCTGATGAAAATCTGAAGTGCTCCTCTCATAATTACCACCATTTCTCTTAAAATTTAAACTTCAGTAGAGAGTCAATTCCAAGCTAAGTCTTCAATGAGTAACAGTGTTTTCTTTCTCTTCTAACCATTTTAGGCACCCAACCTCAGTAGCTAATTTCTGCAGTCTACAGACTGCATTTTCAGCTAGGAAAACACCATTGGCAGGTGCACATAAGTAATGCTCCTTCTTTGTACTGATTATTACAGATATAATCTCTCCCTCTAGAGAGTGGGGTGGTGGGAAACAAAACATTGCGGCTCATTTTGACCCTTGAAGTTGGAACAAACAATATAACCCATTTAAAGCATGAACTGAATCCTATCTTTCCTATCACTGACTTCCCCCCTTGATTAAAGTGTAATTCTTTATTATTAAGACGGTAGTGTTATTTGAAAATCTTTTCAAGGAAATTTTTAAAAAGTCAAAGAAAATCGAACCCTTTCTAGCAGCAATGTTTCTGTTTTCTTTTTAATTCAGGACAATTGTTTAAAGAAAGGAATTTGTCATTTGTACTTAGCTTAGATAAAAACATGCGTTTCAAAGCTAAATATTTAGTCAACATTTGAGACTGAGCAAGAACATATTATAAACTTACTTTTGCTTTAATGTTACAGAGAAACCTTAGAAATGTAGCTTGCAAAGGCTAATTGTTCTCTTCTATATTTAGAGAAAAATAGTATGAGCAGACTTAGGAAATACTATTGTTGGAAATTTTGTTGAAAAAGACTAGTTTCTACTGGAAAAACTAACCACCTTGGCAAAGCTGGAATTGGGATTTATGAACATGCAATCTGAGGGAGAACATAAAGGCTTCATTTTAATATATTTCAATAGACACAATTAGAACTATACAGCAGTAGTTCAAAATAATGATTTTGATTTATACTAGGGTTTGTGCCAAATTGTCTTATCATAGACCTACTGGCAGAGGGAGTTCATATGGTCACTGAGCTTGTGCTTCTTATCATGCCAGATGCCAGCTGTGGCTGCTGAAAAGGAAGTGGCTGTAGTTGAGAGAGACCACAGAAGAGAGAAATATTTCTTGCAAGCAAATTTGACTAGCAGATATTATCTATACTTTATAGTTATTAAGAAGCTCTGCAAACAACATCTGCCCTCCTTCAAGGCTGCATATCTTCTGGCATGGGAGCTAGTGCTGGGATCAGAGAAGGAGACTCCAGCAGAGGAGCTGTTATAAGCAGGCAGCCTTAACTGCTACTCTCGCATTGTTATAATTGGGCTCTGAATAAAACCTGCCAGAGTCTGGCAGGAACTTCTGAAAAGTACTTTGCTATGGCACAGACAGGAAAAATATATTTGACACTGTTTTATAAAAGTGGCTGGATCAAACTAATGAGATTTACTTACACTTTTGAATCAGTTTATTGTTATTAATAATGGAACATCATCAATTAATTTAAAATTCCACTCTGAGGAAACAAATTACTTTTCAGGAGGATTTTTGCTATTTAGTGTATCAAGTAAAGCTAGTAGAATAATAAATCTTCTCCAAACTGTTGCTCTAAACTTACCGTTATCTGATACTTGTCTGTAGCGCCGATGTGCAGCCAAAATATCTCGTTGAGATATAATCAATAATATTTGAAAATACTTTGAAATGTATTTGACTCATGTATTTCCTGAGGATTCTAATCCTTTGAGAACCAAAAATTAGAATTTTTTTCCCCGCTTCTAATTTAAAGTTCCTACTAGGCTTTCATGACTTTCCTACCAGGGGTCACGACTAACCTAATTCTGAGTTGCAATTAACAATTGTTTTAATGCAGTATCCACAACAAAGCATATGAAAATAATCAGATCACTAAACAACTTTTTAAAAAGTTTCTTCAGGTTTATACAACTGCACTAGTGGGCTTCTTCCATTCAGAAAAAAAAGTAATGTTTTTTCCTACATACCCTGCTGAGTGAGACTTGTTCCTGTGTAGAACTTGGAAAAAACTTATCCAAACAGATAAACAAAAAGCATAGTTTTGTTTAGGAAAAAAAACCAAGTCCCTTAAAACAAAGAAATGGCAAAACCAAATTGGTGTACTATGTTGCTCTTCTGAAAAAAAGAATGTGGATAGAAGTGTGTCTTACAGAAAAAAAAGTAATGTCCTAAAGAACACAGTAAAAATTTGGAGTTGATAGAGGATACAAAAAAATTTGATTTAAGAATTTCATCACATGGAGAGCAGAAAATTATGAAACACTTTAATGTAAACTCAGTCTCTTCCAAAAGCCTAATCATCTTATGGTTGATTTATTTTGAAGAAATGCAGGATGTATGTTCTTGCTTTAAAGAAAACTTATTTAATGCACCTGTTTTAATGACCCATGTATGGTTTTACTCTTTGAATCTAACAAGGACTCAATATCTTGCAAAACAAATTTCACATGTATATTATGGATAATGTTAAAAAGCAAAAAAAGCAAACTTTTTGTTATTTAAAATAATTGTTACTCTCTGATTCACCTTGTTTAATCAGGAAAACAGGTTAGAAGGTGTCTATTTCACTGAACCCAAATTTTTTTTAAGTCACTTCATTGTTTTATGTGAAATGTATCTTTCTTTGGTTCAGTGAAGAAGAAACTGAAAGTACATTTGTACATCTTTATTTTTTGAAATGGATTCTCTGTGCTACTTGAAGTGACTTAGAGGAATATATAAAATGAGAATGGAAACCCCACAGTGCAAATAGAACCTCCTTTTCAAATATGTGCTTTCAAAGTCTTCATGCCAAATACATCCCTGGTGTAAATCAATTTCAGTAGCATTACACCAGGGAAGAATTCAGATTTTCCTCTCCATGCCAGTGACCCACTGGTAATATCAATCTATCTGCCATGCTACTTTCAATTTTGTTTCACTTACATTTACAGAATTAGTTACAATTTATGGCAGAAAGTAGTAAGAACTTTCCCAACCCCCCCAGTACCTTCAGGAGTGAATGTAGTGTGAGTGAATTGCACCTTTTATTTATTATTTTTCTGAAGATAGATGAAGCAGGTGTAAAGGAATTAATGAAGCAACTGCCAAATTGCAAGGGTCATTGGTGTGTAGAAAGCTATAAATTAGCTGGTACTTATGGGAAATTACCTTCTACCTTTAAGGTGTTGTCATTTATAAATTCTTGTTAAACTCCTGGGAAATAGCAGTTTGAACGTCCAGAAAAGAAAATGATAAAATCCTTTTTTATTTGCAGATTTTTCAGAAAAAAATGTCTGGAAGAGCTTGTAATATAATAATAAACATTCAATGGAAGCTACATAACCCTAAATTTCTTTTTACGTTTAGAAAAGTTTGCTGAAATATACATCTTAAAATACATTTTGTATGAATAGGATAAACCTATGATCATTGGAGACCAGTTTGCTACTGGAAGTACGTAAATCTGCCAAATCATAGTACATTTTGTAAGGTCCTTTCTTACTCTCTTTAAACAGATAGCTACAAATATATTTTTATATATATATACAAATAGACTAGGGGACCATGAAAATTCTTTAATTATATATCTGTTACTAATTCTTCAGGATATTGTTGAGGAACAATGATGATATGTATACATTTATGAGAAAAACTGTAGCTCTGCTACTTCATTAAATGGCAAATCCAGATCACTAAGTATAAGCTCCTAAAAAGCAATAAAATATGTAACAGTAGTATACTGGTATCTTTTGGTAACTGACCTGAGAAACATCACAGTATACTTAGAGCTGAAAGAACAGTTTCAGCTTGTATCATTTGTTGTGGAAAAGGAGTCTCATAAATATGAAAGTTTCAGACAACATCCTCAAGAACTCTCTTCATGTCTATTATTAAGAAGATCTTCAGTTGATGGACAGTTGATTGAAAAATCTGTTCTATAAATAATTTCAACAAGCAAAATTTTAAGCATTTACTTTAGTCTTTTTTTCTAAAATAGACACTTGAAATAACGCTATTGCAATAGAATCATAGAATGGTTTGGGTTGGAAGGGACCTTAAAGATCATCTAGTCCCACCCCCCCTGCCATAGGCAGGGACCCCTTCCACTACACCAGGCTGCTCAAAGCCCCATCCAACCTGGCCTTGAACACTTCCAGGGATGGGGCATTGTCGTGGTTTCAGCCCGGCCAGTAACAAAGGACCATGCAGCCGATAGCTCACTCCTCCCGCCCCCCCTCCGGTGGGATGGGGAGGAGACAGAGGAGAGAAAAGAAAAAAAACCAAAACTGGAACCTCGAGGGTTGAGATAAAGGCAGTTTACGGGGACAACACAAAAAAAATTTACAACAATAACAACGGTACTAATGAAAGAGTATACAAAAAAAGTGATGCACAGTGCAACTGCTCACCACCCGGAACCTGACGCTCCGCCACTTCCCCCACTGAAAGCCGAGAGCTCCCCCTGGCCTGCTCCCCATTTATATACTGAGCATGATGTCACATGGTATGGAATAGCTCCTTGGCTAGTTCAGGTCAGCTGCCCCAGCTATGCCCCCCACCTTCCAGGTTCCTGTAAAAATTAACTCTATCCCAGCTGAACCCAGGACATGCATTCACAGCCTCTCTGGGCAACCTGTTGTGCTGTCTCACCACCCTCACAGTGAAGAGCTTCTTCCTTACATCTAATCTAAATCTACTCTCTTTCAGTTTAAAGCCTTTACCCCTTGTCCTATCACTACATGCCCTTGTAAAAAGTCCCTCTCTGGCTTTCTCGCAGGCCCCCTTTAGGTACTGGAAGGCTGCTGTAAGGTATCCCCAGACCCTTCTGTTCTCCAGGCTGAACAACCTCAAATCTCTCAGCCTGCCTTCATAGGAGACGTGCTCCAGCCCTCTGATCATCTTCCTGGCCCCCCTCTGGGCTTGCCTGAGCAGGTCCATGTCCTTATGTTGGGGGCCCCAGAGCTGAACACAGGACTCCAGGTGGGGTGTAATGAGAGCAGAGTAGAGGGGGAGAATCGCCTCCCGTGACCTGCTGGCCACACTTCTTTTGATGCAGCCCAGGATATGGCTGGCTTTCTGAGCTGCAAGTGCCCATTGGTAGGTCATGTTGAGCTTCTCATCAACCAACACCCCCAAGTCCTTCTCCTCAGGGCTGCTCTGAATCCATTCTCCACCCATCCTG
>NW_010972657.1:73617-79345 GCF_000737465.1 Haliaeetus leucocephalus
CTGCTTGCACCCTCTGCAGGCTTTCTTTTTGTGTTTGTGTTTGTCCAGGAGCTCCTGGACAATAGAAAAACATGAAATTGTAAAGAGGATGAAATTGCACATTCTGTATTTCAATAGTCAAGAGGAAGCTGAAGACTGTTTTTCCTATCCCTTATTATCAAAGTCAATTAAGTCAGATAATGTATTTCATATAGTTTGAAAACTTCAATTATTCTGTTGGGGGAGCAGTTTATAAATATTTGCCCCATTGCTACTTTTAAAGATTCTGCCAGAGCCTTCTTCCTTGGTAGTTGGTAGCCCCTTCCTAATTTCAAATGAATTCAAGATGGTTTATAGCCATTCTTTTTTGCCCTTTGGTTTAATAAGCTTTTTCTTTTCTAATGTTGATCTCCTCGCTTCCAAAATTGCATTTGCATTCCTTCTCTGGCATTGTATAGCTATGTTCAAGAAATCAAGTTTTTCTACTCTCTATCTAGTCAGGTAGAATGCCATCATGACCTGGGCTGTACAGACCAGGGAGTCATATTGAATTTGGAATTCCCTTCGGCTAAATTAAAGATGAAAGGACACCAAACAATCAGTTAAACAATTTATTCATGACAGGAGCAAATTGAGCTTGAGAGGCATAACAATAGATGGCAGGGTTTCTCACAACAGGAATTGGTGTGGAACTACCTCAGTAAAACGTGTAACCTGTGATAATGACATACATCAATTCAGGGCAGAAAGAGATCCCTCCCATTGAGTCATGAGGTTCAGAGCAGACCCCCTTGTTTTCCAGACTCTTCCTCAGGAGCCTAGGGGTAGCTGGATCCACTTCTAGTCCCAGACTTGGTCAACAGTTTTATGTCTTAAAGGGGTGAGGTGTAGGGATTATGGAAAAGGAAAAAGAAAGAGAGAATAAAACAGAGAGAAAAAAGAAAAGAGGCAGATTTCACCAGTCCTGGGTCCAGCATTAGTTCAGTCAGCCAAGGGGTCCAGTTCCGGTGGGCTTGCACACCTGTGGCTTCAGTTTGTGTCCTTTTATCATCCTTGCCCCTCCTTCGAGCCGGCACTCAAACTTACTAGGCTAATTAGGTGTCATGAGCGGTTTGTGAGCCTTTGGGAAATGGGTTGTTGGGCTTGGGGGTCGTTTGGGGAGTAACTTCCCCTTCCCTGCAGATGTGATGATCCATCTTTGGCCATGCACGGTGAGCTGCCCTGCTCAGCACATCAGAATAGGCAGCTGTGCACCCTTTTGCACACCCTCCCCCTCCTGTTGCTGATGGGCGCTGATGGGCTTCTCTTCACCTGGGGTTCTTCGCTAGGCAGGGTTCATTGTTATGCAGAATTTGTCTTTAAGCAGAACTTGCCCCACCACAATGTTTGAGACATTAACTCTTTCAGTCTCTCACAAATGCCCTTCTTATCATACAATTTTTGCAGTTAGTTGCAAAAGTTCAAGTCTGGGGCAATTCGTGAATGTGGATGATCAGAAATACGTTGTCCTGGTTTCAGCTGGGATAGAGTTAATTGTCTTCCTAGTAGCTGGTACAGTGCTATGTTCTGAGTTCAGTATGAGAAGAATGTTGATAACACTGATGTTTTCAGTTGTTGCTAAGTAGTGTTTAGACTAAAGTCAAGGATTTTTCAGCTTCTCATACCCAGCCAGCGAGAAAGCTGGAGGGGCACAAGAAGTTGGCACAAGACAGACCCAGGGCAGCTGACCCAAACTGGCCAACGGGGTATTCCATACCACGTGACACCACATCTAGTGTATAAACTGGTGGGAGTGGGGGCGGGGGATCACTGCTCGAGGACTAACTGGGCATCAATCAGCAGGTGGTGAGTAATTGCACTGCGCATCATTTGTACATTCCAATCCTTTTATTATTGCTGTTGTCATTTTATTAGTGTTATCATTATCATTATTCGTTTCTTCTTTTCTGTTCTATTAAACTGTTCTTACCTCAACCCACAAGTTTTGCTTCTTTTCCCGATTTTCTCCCCCATCCCACTGGATGGGGGGGAGTGAGTGAGCGGCTGCGTGGTGCTTAGTTGCTGGCTGGGGTTAAACCATGACATACGTATATGTTATCATTTTGTAAAGGTCTTGTTTAACTATGAACACCCCTCCCTTTCTTGTAAATGTCTTCCTAGATAGAAAAATGCCAGTGCTGCATTTATAAGTAGTTCATGATTGCACCATGCTGTTAACACAATGTCACTGTGTTCAGTACGCAAGCCTTGCTCCTCTTCCTATAATTTCTGTTAAGGAGGTTTTTAGCATGAATTCAGAGATCTTATTAAAGTCTGTAATATGGTACTTTGTACTACTAAATTTAATCAAATCATTCCCATCCTTGAAGTATTCAGGTCCTTCTATCATGACATTCTAATCCTCTTTTGCATTGACGGTCCTGACTTTGTGCCTTCAACAGATTTCATTAACAAGCTGCTGCTTTTTCCCTTGTCACCAAAATCAATTATTCTCTAAGCCTGATTTTCATTTAACTGGTTTATCAAACATAGATCTATGATTCCACCCCATTTTATCCCATTTCCTGTTTATCTCCTTGCCTAATATATTAGACATCTAAGAAATACTCATTTAGAATATTATCTAAAGCCATGGGCACTATCATGGCATTTCAGGGTAGGCTGCAATAGATAGTATCTTATCTGTAGTTACCAGTACTCCTAAATGGATATTCCTTTGATTGCTCTGCTGTCACTTCAATAATTCTGAAAGAACAGAGGAGCAGTAAAAATAGTTTGTAATCATGGCAAATACAATATTCTTTAAACAGAGTAAGTTGCATAGAAATATCTTCCATCAGCTCAAGAAAGGAAGGCGATCCAGATATTGACTGCCATTAGATGTTCATACTTCTGCATTAAGCAGGGTCCCTGTAACTGTATCCTGAGGGATTAGACAACAAAAACATGCTGTTAAATGGTCTGATTTTCATCAAATACATGGAACATATTCCATGAAATATTATTAAATTAACTAGCTTGCAGATGTATATAGATATATACGTGTTCATATACATTTTTTAAGTGGACTCAATACAACTTTGAATTTTCTCTTTTGGAATTCTCCTATTAGTGGATTCTTCAGCAGTTTCTCTTGTCACCTTCATTCTCATATATTCTGTTCAAAATGCCAAATATTGCATGTCATATATAGTCATACTATGCATCACTTAACTTTATAAATAAAGACAAAGGATGCCAGTATTATGTTGTTACATCTATTCTTAATAATTTCCTGACATTTTTCACTGTGACATAGCAATAAGTATAGTAACAGTGGATAACATAGTCTTCTGTGAATATTATTTACTATGGTTAATGATGATCTCAATATGTTAAATGCAGTGAAAAATAATCCTTCCTATACAGGGTTTGTTGCATACTCTAACAAAGTATATGAGGTAAAGTACCTCCAGTGAGCTGTTCTTCTGGATCAGGCCTGTATCATGCTTTATTCTTGCTAGCTATTAAAAAATTTATTTTAGTGAAATGGGTCAGATGAATATGATTTGGAATATCTTACAAAGAATTTCTCTTCCCTAGCATACTAAAAATCTCTGAGAATTATTTTCCCTCATGCAGGGGGGGCTTTGAGATGGTTATTTAATCAACTATTATGTAGCTTCAGCTGTCATTCGCTTTGTCTTGAGATATTGCAGAGTGAGAATGTTACTTTTTTTCTGAAAATAAGCATTCCACAAACCAATGCCCTTCAACTTACTAACAATATTTTGCCCAAGAATTCAAATACATGTCATGATACATACATTATTTTAGCAAACTCATTAGAGCAATGAAATGCCTAAAGAAAGACACAGCAACATAAGTTGCTAGAATATGACTTAAAGCATCTCCCTGAGCAGGCAGTGATACATAATTGTATTGCACCAGGAGTTGCTTCATGTGGTGTTCTTTACTCACTGTCCCTATTCCCTTCACTGTTCTTTCCACAATTCATTCATTCCCTATGGAAAGAGTAAATTACTGATGGGATAACACAATAAATCTTCCAAAGTCACTATTAAGTAAAGTCAAGAGATTGACTATTTTGCACTTACAATGGGGAGAAAGTAACCAAGCAAATAAGTTTGGTAAGCTCTGAGCACCGAGATCCAAGGTCCAAAGTAGGCCAGGTGGATTTAAAAGGACTTCTTCCTTCATTGTGCTGACGTACACTGAAAGTCACAAAGTAAATTCAGTTTACAATTTACAGTTCTGTGTGTGTATGAAGGTAGCCACTCAGACGTACTACCTTTCTCTGATTTGACACATAATTACTGTAAAACTTGGACAATTCTTTTTAAAAATTGAGAAAAATTATGAATTGGATAATTCATCAGAAGCTGGTCATCTTCTGCCACTCACCTGTATCAGGTGTTTCTCGTTATGAAACAAGCCACCTCTAGAGAAAGAACATGGTAAATTGTTAATTACCTATCTTTGTCCGGATTTGAAATAGCTCCTTTTTTTGTGTGTTACTCTCACTGTCTCAGTAAGTTGACCAAATCTGTGAACTGAGCTTCTGTTGAAATGGAGAAAAATTCCGAGAAGAATCTTTGTAAATTTTATAATGGGCTCCACAAATTAAAATTTTATTTCACACTCATCTTTTTTTCTGAATTTATATGTGTCATGGTTTAGGCCCAGCCAGCAACTAGGCACCACACAGTCACTTGCTCACTCCCTGCCTTCAGTGGGATGGGGAGGAGAATCAGAAAAAAAATGTGAAACTCGTGGGTTGAGATAAGAACAATTTAATAACTAAAGTAAAATAAAATGTAACACAAACAATAATAATAACAACAACAACAACAACAATATAATTGCAATGAAAAGGAATATAACAACAAAAATAACAAAACAAAAAACCAAGAAAAGACAAGTGATGTACAATGCAATTGCTCACCACCCGCTGACTGATGCCTGCGCAGTGATCTGCCCCTCCCAGCCAACTCTCCCCAGTTTATATACTGAACATGACGTCCTATGGTATGGAATATCCCTTTGGCTAGTTCAGGTCAGCTGTCCTGGCCATGGTCCCTCCCAGCTTCTTGTACACCTGCTTGCCAGCAGAGCATGGGAAACCAAAAAATCCTTAACTTAGGATAAGCGCTACTTAGCAACAACTAAAACATCAGTGTGTTACCAACATTATTCTCACACTAAATCCAAAACACACTGTACCAGCTACTAAGAAGAAAATTAAGTCTATCCCAGCCGAAACCAGGACAACATGCAGACATTTCTTCATCAAACTTGTTTTTGGTGTCCAGTATTCACAGAGCTAAATTCTTTATAACCCAGTAGCTGATATGCAGCTGGAGGGCAATTAGATTTTTCTTGGTTGTTACTAGAGTGTGTTACCTTTGACTATAGCAGCCCAAGTCATATTCTGTGGTAGCAGATATGGTCTTTATGTTTTTATCCATTCTCAAATTAAATCCATGACTAATACTGTAGAAGTTGAAGGATTACTCAAAATTTAAATTGGTGAAGGCCAGTAATCCTTATGTGAGTTTTTCAAATGTATCTTAAAAAAAGAGTATGAAAAAAACTCACTGAAAATGAAAACATTAACTACAGGCAAGCCTTTAAATAATATCTAACCATACATTTTTATGCAGGTTTACTGCTCTTTGTACTGTGGTAGGAGTTTTGAAAATACTGGCACTTATTCTGACTCTTTAATAACTGTAAAAATTGCATTAAC
>NW_010972657.1:81808-82184 GCF_000737465.1 Haliaeetus leucocephalus
ACACCGTGTGCCAGTAAACGCACAAGGACCATTGGGTAATGGGCTTAGTGCCCTGTTGTTGAGACAGTCTAGTATAACATTACAAGAAATTTTTGTGCTTCCCGGGGTGATTGATGCGGACTACACAGGTTGGATTTATGCTATGATTTGGATGCCGTCTCCACCAGTATTGATACAGGAAGGAAGCAGAATTGCACAGCTAGTCCCTTTTAAAGCAAATGTACCATGTAAGGTTAATCAACAGCGTGGCAATGCAGGGTTTGGATCTACGGGATTAGAAGCTCAAATTATGTGGTCAATGGAGATCAATAAAACAAAACCTAGTATATCAGTAGAGTTACAAAATGCAAAGAACAGGCCAGAAAAAATAAAATTA
>NW_010972657.1:82949-83216 GCF_000737465.1 Haliaeetus leucocephalus
AAGGGTTTAGACAACAAAATCCAGACTTGATTATTTATCATTATATGGATGATATCTTGATAGCAGGGAAAAGAGAGTTATCCGAAAATCTCAAAGAATTGACTACTCAATTGTCCAATTTTAGTTTAAAAATAGCACCAGAAAAGGTACAAAAAATGCAACCATGGTAACATTTAGGCTGGAAGATTTTAGAAAAAACTATAGTTCCACAAAAACTGGAAATCACAGACAAGATTGAAACATTGAATAATGTGCAAAAATTACTGG
>NW_010972657.1:83403-83725 GCF_000737465.1 Haliaeetus leucocephalus
TGACATTAATCTTAGCATTTTAAATCGAGAAAAACAACCCCTCGGGATCATATATCAATGGGAGGGGAGTCATAAATACTTGTTAATAATAGAATGGATCTTTTTAGCTCACCAGGCCTGAAAAACCATATTTTCTTGAATTGAAATTATTTCAGAATTAATTATAAAGGGGAGACATCGGATTATTGAGATTTGTGGACAAGAACCACACACAATTGTCGTTCCTTTGACTCAAGGATATTTACAATGGTGTCTACAGAAAAGCCTAACTTTACAAATTGCTTTTGCAGATTTCGAAGGAAAGATAGATATTCATCTTCCT
>NW_010972657.1:84624-84951 GCF_000737465.1 Haliaeetus leucocephalus
TCAGCAATGGGGAGTTACTCATATTACCGGCATTCCTCATTCTCCTACAGGGCAAGCTATAATCGAACGTACTCATGAAGTATTAAAAGATTTTTTAGAAAAACAAAAAACGGGGGAATTAGGGGAACCTCCTTCAAATAGACTCATGAAAGCAATATATGTGATGAATTTTTTGACTCTGCATGGAGAGTCAGTTGTTCCCCCTGTAGTTCGTCATTTTCAAACAATGAATAGTGGGATTTAAAATATTGGTAATGGGTGGAAAGTCTGGGTTAAAAATATTGAGCGTCAGCAATGGGAGGGACCTTTTAAAGTAATAACGTGGGG
>NW_010972657.1:85759-115876 GCF_000737465.1 Haliaeetus leucocephalus
GAATGGGCAGTAGAACATGAATATGCTCCAAAACTTAGGATATTAATGAGCATCTACAGTGATTAAGAGGTTTTGTTCATATTTGGAAATACCTCACTGTCTCTGCTTTGGTGGAAGAAAATGCAAATTCACGTAAGTATTGAAGATGTTTGATTTTTATCAAACATCCTGAAAAAAGTCTACCCGCAAAAAAGTAGCATTTCTAAGAAGATAAATTAGCATTAAGGGAAACAATGGTTTTCATCTGGTGCATCACACAGATTATCCACTTCACTGCCAGAGTCAGGATTCAGAGATTTTGAACACTGAGAATCTGCAAGCAAAGCAACTGCCTTTTCCTTAAGGAAACTCTCTGACTTACACCTTGAAGAATTTATATATCGTGAATCTCCAAAATGCATTTCTAATATATAACCTAACAAATAGAAAGAGTTGTATGCTCATGATTGGTCTACAGGTAGTATTGATTCTCTTAAAGATCTGTCTCCAGTTTCTCAAGAAGCACCTAGTACAGAAAGTAGGAGTTGTTGAACTTTTCCTCTTTGCTTCCTGTACTTCCCTTCAAGAATTTAAAAGTGTACTACCTGGATTTAGATTGTTCCCAGAGTTAAAATGTGACCCTAACAAGCTGTTTAAATACTACTGCAAAAGTTTGGAAATCTTCAAAGAACAGTTACTCTTTTTTTTTCTTCTGAGAGGTGACTTTCAAAATGACTGCATATGCACCATATGTTGCAAGCATGCATCCTATGTATGTAGCATGCTGTCCTGGTTTCAGCTGGGATAGAGTTAATTGTCTTCCTAGTAGCTGGTACAGTGCTATGTTTTTGAGTTAGGTATGAGAAGAATGCTGATAACACACTGATGTTTTCAGTTGTTGCTAAGTAATACTTAGTCTAAAGTCAAGGATTTTTCAGCTTCTCATGCCCAGCCAATAAGAAGGCTGGAGGGGCACAAGAAGTTGGCACAGGACAGAGCCAGGGCAGCTGACCCAAAGTGGCCAATAGGGTATTCCATACCATGTGATGCCACATCTAGTGTATAAACTGGGGGGACTGGGGACAGGGGATCACTGCTCGGGGACTAACTGGGCATCAGTCGGTGGGTGGTGAGCACTGTGCGTCACTTGTATATTCCAATCCTTTTATTATTACTATTGTCATTTTATTGTTATTATTATCATTATTTGTTTCTTCTTTTCTGTTCTGTTAAACTGTTCTTATCTCAACCCATGAGTTTTACTTCTTTTCCTGATTTTCTCCCCCATCCCACTGGATGGGGGGGAAGTGAGTGAGTGGCTGCATGGTGCTTAGATGCTGGCTGGCTTTAAACCATGACACGTGTTTTTATAGCTTGATAGAAAAAGAATGATAACAGAAGGAATAAGTTTGCTTTTTTTGCTTTACTGGGATTTAGTGTATTCTTGATTCAGTTTCTGTTCCATTTCTTCAAGGACAGTGGTCTTATGATGCAGAATCTTTTTTTCAAATATCTAGATGTTCAGTGCGTTTAGAAATTGCTTCTTATCAGGACCAAGAGTTCTGAAAGATGCATAGACAGTCAGTTTAAAAGGCTCTTGACTTAAAAATATTAGAGATTTTTCACAGCTCTTGATAAGAGATTTGGATCTTGTTTAGAGTTGTAGTTTCACCAAATACATTTTAATGCTAGATCACATTGCACTTGCAAAGAAAGGAAACTGCAAATGTAATACTAGTATAAACTGTTCTGTAGGGACATTTTTCTAAGAAGCTATTGTTTACACTGAGTCCATTCTTTTGTTCAGCAAGGGAAAACTGCCAAATAAAATTCACTTACTGTGCTGGTCTTGGATGTTAAAAATAACACTGGTTAATAAGGAGTGATTAATCCCTAAATTATGCTTATTGCTTCCGGATTCATTCATAATAGATACTTGATTGTAAATGTAGAACATGCTCTGTTCAGCACTGCCCTGTTTAGCTGAGGTTATTTTCTAAGAAAGAGAGTTTGATTGGCACCATTTGTTCTGGTTCTGTTAACAAAACACGGAGAAATAGATATCGTTAAGTGCCATTATGACAATCAAACTTTTCTATTGAAGAAAGTAGTTTTTGAGTTGCATCACTTTGTCTGTAAATCTAGTGATTTCTGAAGCTGTTTTGGGATCAGTGACTAACAGAGCAGAAAATGAAAATGCAGAGCAGGAACAATATGAACGTCATGTGTTACTTATCTTTGAGACAGATACACAGCACATCAGTGATGCCAAAGAAGCTCAGCAGCTGTGCACGTGCTAGGGTTAAATTCTGGGATGTTCTCAGTAAAAAAGAATATAATCACAAAAGTACAATCAGCAATCAAAATGCTGGGGGGTGTATTTGGCCTATTTAGGTATGGCACAAATGTCAGTTAACAAGTATTTTTTCCTTTTTGTTTCCTAGTAACTACATATGCATCTAAAATGTACAATACTTATCTGCTTCCTTATATTGCATTGCTACCTTTTGCTGCATGCAAGGAATGTAATTTTTTAAGTTTTTAGAACTTACTGAATTTACAAAACTTTTATTTATAGAAATTCTTAACACAACTTTAACTAGAAAAGATTTTTTACATCAAATAAAGCAGACAACTTCAAATAATAAATGGCCTGGGATAAAGAGGATATTTGGAATGTGTTTACATCTACTTTAGTACTGTAGTTCAGATGAAGAATGAGCTTTTGAACTGAATGTCCCAATCATCCATTAACTGCACTTTGGCTGAGACAACATAATGATCTCAGACCAGATCAAGTCGATTCCTTTCAAATGGACGTAAACTGAAAAGTACACTCCAAAAGTGTACCTGATGTCCTCCTGGACATTCAGATTACAGGCCAAGAAGACAGACTAAATTCTTCCAAGACTTATAACATGTATGTTGTGACTGTTAGTTCATCAGATTCAATTTCTTCTTCTACAGATTCAATCCTATTATACTGCATTGCCTGGTGTTGGTAATGTAGGGCATTGTCTATTTGTTGATATCAACACAGTTGCATGATAAACCAAAGATAATGGTGTTCTACAATATTACAGAAAAGCATGCTTAGCTCATACGTTAAAAAAAGTAGGAGGAGAGAACAGGTAATTATTGTTCAGTAATGTAGCTCTTTCAAAAACATAGAAACAACCACACTTCTTGTGAGTATCTAGGAGATGAGAAGATGAATAGCAGATGCTTTGGATTTGTCAGGAACAAATTAAATCAAATCAACTTAATGTCCTTCTATGACTGTGAACAGATAAGTGAGCAGGCAGGAACATTAGATCTTTAAGGTTTTTGTCTCATGACATGTTCTATAAGGAAGATGAAATAAGCAACATTAAACTATTATTACGAGACTTCATAACTGCTTAGAAAGCCAACTCCATAGATGATGTTATCTATGAATCTTTTGTTACCATAAGTAAAGTGGAAAACTCAGAGTGGGAAGAAGGAGACAAACCCCATCTAGAAGAGGCAACAAGTAATGACTGGTCATTTGAAACCGGTTCAAGCTAATGTTCTGATACTGGTAATGTAAGATTGAAAATTATGTCATCTGCATCCTGGTTAATGAATCTAAAAAGCAGTCAAATTTCACTCTGTTTTCTTGAAATATATTTCTCCTAAGGAAACGGTTATACCAACTTATTAAGGTTAGATCAACATTCAATGTATTAGATTTACTGTCAGTTGATTGGTAGTGTGTTTTCCTTCTGCTCACTCTGCAAATTCAACCTTAAAATCTGAAAATCAAAACGAGATTTTCCTTGAACAAATCATTGCCAAGATGCTAAGATTCAGCAGGACAGCTTCTGGCCTCATTTATACCCATATTAAAAAATTGCCTTCAAAGTATCTACTCTGACTTTTGTATGGTTTCGCTTTGGTAAGATTTCATAGGTGCACCTAATTAGAAATTTGCAAACAAACCTCTTGAGATTGCACAAGATGCAATACAATCTAGAGACAACTTTGTTCTGTCAGTAAAACAAGCAGATAGCATAGTGAGTATATTTAAAGAGCACTGAAAGCTGAATAAGTGTTCGATTTTCACTTAGTCACTGTTCAGAATATATCATCTCTCTAGGACCCTGTCAGAACATTGTTCAGGTCCTGCTATTTCAAAATCAAGAGCTGTCTGTCTCACTGGAATAGATGTTCCCCTCAGCTTTGTGCATACCATATTTTTACCATCTGTGGTATGTCTTTTAAGTAGGTGAATCTGAATGCCTGAATAAATCTGCCAGACCACAAACAATAACATAAATCTTATCAAAAAGTGTTGTAATCAGACCAGATTGCTTTACAGTTATGCATTCACTGTTTTGAATACTTTCTTAAATACCAAAATGCAAGCTTGTGCATTTAAAATAATGCTGCAGTGTAATGCTAGGTTTCAAAGGATATAGAAAATATAAGAATACACTAAGTCCAAATAATTAATATTTTTGTCATATTGAATCATTACCTTAAGATAACTTTCAAGGTAAAAATGCTATTACAGATTTGCATGTAGAGGTTATTATGTGTGAACAGAATTTGAGAATCAGAATAAGTAATAGGTCAAGCATACTTTAAGAGTCATTGTAATGTGTAAAATGGATCATCTACCAATGAATTCAGAATTAAGGAATTGAACTTTACATCATGGTCTTTGTAGTTGTAATAAATAATTTTATCCTAAATTCACGCCTCAAATGTACATATTTCATTATTATTCATATGTTGTATTTCCTTCCTCAATACAAAATTTTCAGTAGAATTTAAAAAAAAACCCTTTGAAATGCTAAAACAGTAGCATACTGTTTAAAGAAAGGTGCCCTGGCTGTTTCTCAGCTGTGATAAGAGATTTTCACAACAGTGGCTGAGCATTTTTCCATTCTTCTCCTTTACTAAAAATGAAGTGCTATCAAGAAAGTAGGTTTCCTCAGACTACAGACTAGAGATATGTCCTGAAAAACAGAATTAAGAGGCTTCTTAATGTTTTTACTGACATTAACTATTTATGAAAATGTGGCATTTTCTTAATACAAATTCTAATCAAATCAATCAAAGATCAAATTCTAGTGCTCAGGTTATAACAGGAGTTGAGTTTAGACAGTGGATAATGAAATTTTATTAAACTGATTCAATAAAAGCTTCTTTCTTTAATTCAAAATTGTGTTTAAATAAGAACGTAATGTGCTAATGAAATGTGAATGTCATTTTTTCAGTTGAGAATGGTTTTCTTCATTACGGGGATTTTTATTTTTTTTTACCAGTGGTAATTTATTTAAAAATATGCTACCACTTTTATTCTTTCTCTATTTTTTTTTATTTTCAAAAATTCAATGTTATCTGACTTAATTACAAAGTTTCTCTCCCCCCCCTGCGCCCCCTTTCCCTTTACTTTAGGGCCACTGAATGAGAGACTTTATAGAAAAGGACCAAATGGAGCAGAGAGACCTGTCCAATACCCCAGGAAATAAAGTAAATCTTCCAGCTGTGGTGCTGGAGGAAAAGTCATGATCAGAGAAGGGCTGTGGAACTGTGTATTGGAGGGACTGGCCATTTTTGGTCTGGCTGCTGCATCTAGGGAAGGTGCAGAGGGATTTAGCTAAATGTGAGCAGCACTGGCTTCCCTTCAGCCTTGAACCAAGTTCTGAGGGGATGTTCAGTTCTGAATAACATAGGCAAAAGAGAAGCATTCAAGTTAAATCAAACATCTTTAATCTAATGTTAGCAATTCTGAAACTTCTAAATTCATATCCTGAGCACAAGAAGATGTGGGAAGTCAATAAATGGTCAAAAACATGTCTAGTCCCTAAATCTTTCAGGATATGCCATTCAGGTTATTTTATAGGGAAAAAACCCACCACCACCACCACCACCACCACCAAAACCCAAACCAAACCCGAAAATCTCACACACACCCCCACCAAAACATCAACCAAACCCCTCCCACTTAAATTCACTCAAGAGCTCTTTGCAAAACAATATGATTTGTCTTTATAATTTATTCAAGCCACTAGTCTGTCATAACCTGCATTCTACATATTCATGGTTTGAGCAGAATCAGACTTGTCAATCACTGGCAATAATCAATGTTTTATCTGACTTCATGCTGCCTGACAGGTTACCTCTTTTTGTGTTAATAATTTTTTTTTTTTTTTTCGGACGACATTTCTATTTTTTCTAATGTTTAAATATTTGGCTGAGTAATGTGCTTGTCCCATTTCTCATGGTAGAAATTGTCCCTGCTTTTCCTTCTGAGCACTTTGCAGCAGCTGGTGCCTCTATAGACTTGCAGATAAGAGCCTCAAAACCAGTAACTGCTAAAATAAAAAGGCAATGTTTGCCTCTCTAGTCTTTTAGCAAATACTGTATAAGGGAAAAAAGTGGGTCTGGAATAGAGTACCTTGATATCAAATGATCTAGAATTAGACTCTTCCCCTTCCTATAGACAATTTTAGAATAGGCAGCATCAGCAAAGAAAATTCCCATTCTAGAGAGGGAATAACAGTGGATGAAAAATACTGGTTTTAGCAGAACTGTCCCTTAAACATTAGTGATTTGGGTAAAAGTACATGATTCATAGTATACAGACAATATTATTTCTCTGGAACCATGATGCTTTACAAACCCCATCATAATGGATTTCTGGTGTTTGTACAAAAGATAACAGGAATGCTTATTTGTACACACCTGAAAGGTCCTTTGGTTTGAGAATGAGGTGCAAGAAATAAGGAACAAGGGATCATCCATGATGAAAATGATGATTCACAACTGCAGTTGTTCTGCAAAAGACAATAGTCTATTTTTATTTATATTATTGTTATCAAAGTCTTTAAGAAATGAGAATTGAATATGCCTGACTGTGAAAGTTGTTCTTATTAGATGTAACTTCAAAGTGAAGTATTCTCCCAAATGGGCTCTTAGAAGTATCTATATAGCATGCTTTGTCTCACAGAAGAATATGAATAAACGTGTATTAATGGGCATCTGAATGTGCAAGGCACAGACCAAAACTGAAATCCCAACATCCACCTTGTGGTCAAAGAGCACAGCAATTCAGTCAGAGAAGGAGGAGAGACATCTTCCCAGTTTTACCATTAGAATAAGTAGATTGTATGCTTCATTTCACTTATATCTTCTGTCATTTTGTTCATTACTGACATTATAAATACTTTTATCTGCGTATTTGTTGGATCCAGCTTAAGTGTGATTGTAAGGTATCTGGATAACAACAAAACATTTCTTACAGAAATACACAGCAGGGTTTACAAGGTATATTAACAAATACTCAAATGTCATAGCATATTTCTCATATAGCCAAGGGCTAAGAGTTGATATCTATTTCAGATGTCTGAGACAGAGGGAAATATTGTTCTGAAGAAGTCAAGAGAAACAAAGCACCAGATCATAAAAAAGGTTGCTGTCTGGAGTGTTGCATGTGTCCTCCCTTGAAGTTTAATATGGAGAATATCTCAGCATCTTTTCTTGATTCTGTGATTCCAAAGTATCTAGATTTGGAGGATCAAAAATTCCAAGCATATCCTCAGTAGAGGTGAAGAGATGCCTTTTTTGGATTTATAATGTATTTGCTTAATCATGCAGTTTGGGATGGGCCAAAAGTATTTGCACATTCATGGTAAATTCTACTTTCAACAATAAAAATGTAATATACTTTGTAATTTTTAATAATTTCAACTTTTTATTTTGAAATAAAATTAATTAAACTGTTTATCAGAGATAAAAACTAGATAAATGAAAATGAAACCCTAAGAGTTTCATACTAAACATTCAGCTTTGGTCTGTGTTGTTTGGGTTTTTTCTATTCATTGCCAACAATTTCAAGTTCAAGCAGGGAGTCAAACATTCAGATAAAATAGTTTTATCCTCAAGTAAAACTAGTAAATGAAGACAATCACGATAGCATACTTATTTCATACTATTCAAATACAAAAGGACAAAGAGTTCTGCAGCCTAAAGACTAAGGTCATCCCTGAGGCTGTGGCGGAGAGTTTAAATAGAGTTCAGGAAACTTATATCTGCAGAAGAATATTTGGCGAAACTGGAGACCTGTATATACATAAATACATGACTGTGAATCTCAGTCCCTTGAAGCAACTCAAGATATCATCTGTCAGCTTTTGAATCATAATTTCAGGATGAGCTGTCCTTGAATAAGATATTTATATTCTCCTGATGTTCACACAAATTGGGCTGAGGACTGATCCCTTGCTATAAAAAAAACCTTGATACTCCAGGACAGCAAGACACAATCATTGCCACTTCACTGTTAAAGTCCTAACTTCCATGACAAACAATAAACTGTGTAGCTGGTGATAACAGCAGTACAACACATGTTCAGTTTCTTTTTTTGCCTATTTTGTTAGTTTTCAAGGGAACAAAACTCATATCCAAGTTTGTACAAAAGCAGTTTTATACCATTCATAAGTTACAATATTTGTTCTCAGCTTTAACTGTGATTAAAACTTTCCTATGCCTTTTATGTTGTCTCTTAATTTCATGGATATTTTCTTAAATCAGCACTCTTATACAGATGAAATTTGCTAGAGGTTAATACTTCAAAAAACTCCCACAACTCTGTAAGGTAGAAATAGATCTTCAGGGTTTTTTTAAGGATCTCTGAGCTTTTTTCTTATGCTTGTATGTATCTTTGCAAAACATAGTTTGGAACAACAGTAGTTCCAAGCCAATGTTTAATATTACTATTCAATAATGTTAAGCATAAAATAGAACTTCATTCATTCAGTGTACTTTTAGTTATTTCTGGGTATGGCCTTTATTTCTTTACTCTTTTTTGAATTGGATTTTGCTATTCACACATACTGATATTGCTTAATATCATATCCTGCAAGTACTATTGGTAATGGAATTATTTCAGAATAGGACACAATTTCCTGGTTTAGGATATAAAGTGAATTAAAAATCTCTGATCACCTTAAGTTTTCTAAGCCCTTGAGCAACCTGTGATTTATGAGACACACATTCACATTTTATAATATGTTGAATAATCATGTGGTCATATAGCCATATCTTCCCCTCCACTGGTCTGAAAGAGAAACTATAGAAATATTTAATATGTTATATGACAAAATAGGGCTTTGTAGGAGAAATACATTATTGCACCTGACTGCAAAGAACTGCTTTTCTGCATTTACTTGAGACAAGTTATTTTCTCTCAGATCACGATGCCTCCGACAGAAACATGGAAAAAGATTGGATGAACAAGAAAACTATTTTGAAGATGTATTTTTCTTTTTAGAAAAAAAATAAAATCATATTTGTGTGGAGGAATTTGTCTAACAGATCTTTTCATTAGGTGACAAGAGTCTCTTAATTTAATGTGAAATATTACTTAATTGTTGCAGCTTTCCCTCTCTGAAATATTTTTATTGCCAAGTAAAAAATACAAAATTACTTCATTAAAACATCTCAAAGTGTTTTGGACTGTGGTGCAACAATGGGGCCTTTTACATACCAAATTAACATAACTGCACTGTTTTTAGAGAATTATATACTGCATCACATAGCAAGTAATTGTTAGCCTATTTCTCTCTTTTGATTTATGAAAAAGGAGAGGAGTATTTTATGGATGGTTCATGCTACTATTTTCTTTAAAAGAGGCAGCAAAATAATTAGGAAAAAAACATTTAATTGATGGGCAGAATGTGTAATAAAGTCATACTGAGATTTCCTTTTCATTAACAGAAAGATAAGAAAATTTTAAATAATAAGAGAGTATTTCTTTGTGAATGAGATAGCTTTTGTTGTTCTTTTGTTTGTTTTCTTGTAGCTCAGGAAAACACATGCAGCTTTGTGAAACCTTCAGTGTCCATGGCACAAAATATGTGACTAAACATGACTGTTCTCAGGACTGGTACACTGATCTGGCTATTTCATAGCCAAATTCTGAAGATGTGCTTAAGTATCTGCCTTATATAACATGGTGGACTCACAAATAAATTTTAAAAAGAGGATCAGCTAATATGATCAACAAAATCAAAAGCAAAATAAAATTAAGAGTGAAGTTTCAGAATGGACTACTTGAAATAAGAAAAATCAGAATATGTTGTGAGCTAGTTTGGGGCAGGGGGTGGGGAATCAAGAAAAAAATCAATGCCACATCAGTCTACAAACTAACTAGAAGCTCCTGTGCATACTATGTATGCAGAAATTTTCTCAACAAGTTCATAAAAATTATATGTAAGAAATGATCTCTTGTATTTAACATGGGAACTACCTTGCCAGGAAAGCAGAGTTTCTTACCACAATTCTGTGGTCACAGCCTATAGCATCCTTTATTTGCTAAACAGCTTTGGCTCCTGGAAGGTCAAGTTTATGCTGGCTTCCTGTTGCAGGGATCCTTAATGGTCTGAGATTATGCTATTCTATAAATTTAAAGTCTCTACAGTATGCTGTAGATAAGTATGCTACTTATTGCCAAGTCTATATCTTTTTAATCTTCCTTCTGTTGGGTGAAATTAAAAGAGAAATAACAGGCAGTTAAAGATGTTTTCAGCTTTTGGCAATATGCAACTATACTATTTAGCAGGTGACATTCTTACCACCTGCAGAGAAGTTTTTTATTGGCTCTACACTTATCTGGATCAGTGGAATATCAACTACATGATTTTTAGAAAAAAAAAAAAAAATCAAAACCAAACCCAAAACCATACAGTTCCAATACCAGAGTGAAGAATATCCACTTCTTCAGTTTACACTGCCAAGGAGGTCCCTAAATTCCTGCACACAATTTATTTGTTTTTCAGTACAAATATTTAAAGAACATTTTCCACTTCGAGCCCCTTTTTCCATAAAATACATGTGTTCAAATCTTCTGGCTGACTTTGTTCAATGGTATGTGTCACGTTGTGTTGTGTCAGTCGAGGCAAGGTGACTGAAGCAAAGTGATATGACTCATTAATTACTAGAGATTTCAGCAACAAACATCAAAACCCAAATCTCCTGGCTTCTCAAAAGTAATTGCTTTTTCTTCTTGGAAGTAGTGTTTTCCAACCTGTTTTTATAAAGGCAGATTGTTTTCAAATGGTCTTGGCACTGGATATAGGTGACTCTGACTTATTTTTGTTTTTAAATGCTCAGCACATCTCTAATTGCACAAAAACATTATTTAAATGATTGACTCTGCAACTGTATTTTATTTTGGCATAAAGCAGAGTAGATGCTTTAGTAACTTGTGATAGTGGAAAAGAAATTTAAAAGTAAATGTTTCTATGTTAATAAGGAAGAACAGCTTCTCATCTCAAACTGTGACTGCAAAAGTATTTTTTAAATAGAAGCACTATCAGAACAAACAGAAGACAAAGCAGCAGAAAGAATGAACCTTGATCATAGCATCTAATTTACTTAGCACTAAACTGGGGAACAAATTCCAGAGGAACAAATTGCTTTAAAATTATTCATTGTTCAGAAAGATGTCAGTGTTATTAGAACCTAGATATGTATGAACATGTTTTAATATAGTGTACAAAATGAAGTAGTTTGGCTTTTTGATTAATACTCTAATCTAGGACTCAGGAAATGTCAATGCATCAGATTTCTTCTTTTATTACAGCTGTAGTCATGTTTTTTTCCAGGTGCAGCTGAGCCAGCTGAAGAAATTGTTCTTCTCAGCTACTCTTCAGCACCTTCTGGCTGAAAGTTACCTTCACCCCTCAGCCTTCAAGTGCAGACATTCCTATTTCACTTCTGTTAAAATGATCCAATTCAACTTTTAGTGATAGCATGTTCAAACTTGAATCTCTCTGATGGACCTGGATTAGAATTTCCCATGTTCATATATACACTCTGACAGCTGAGAAGTTAGCAAATTCTGTGTGGTAAGTTTAGATGAAAGTGAGCTCTTGCCCACCTTGGCTATGTTTGTCTGTTTGGAGAACAAGCTGTTAATGGGAGAATTTAGTCTATTCTGTGACTGTGAAGCACCTAGTAGGACCATGCTATTGTTTGGAGATCTTCTGTGTTTCTATGATATGTATAAAAAATTCACAGCAAATGAATGCAAAATGAACAAAACCCTGCTATGTGGTATCTTACCACTTAAAATTAATTTATTACTTGTTTTTATTATATCACAGCAGTTATATCACACCTTTCCTGTCAGAAGATTTATGCTTTTTTCTTTTTTTCCAACAAGCTTAACAGTGGTTTTCCAAATCATATATAATTTATGTCATTTTTTTTCTGCTTCAAATAAGGTAGATTCAACAAGAGCACTTGCAACAGTTAGTACTCTCAAGCAATCTATTATTGTAATTGTGAGCTGTGCAGATATACTTGAACTCTCCTATTTCTCATTGAAATTGGGATTTTAAAGAAGGACTAAATTAACTAACTCCTTGAGTAGACACTGAAGAAAAGATCTAAAGAATTTTACTGGTTTTTTAAGTCTCAAAACAAGGACAAGAATTATTTCTATTCCAGAAAATATTTTTCTATGACAGCAAAAAAAGACAACCTAGGAGAGCAGAAAGAAAATAGGAACAGCCAAGCATATTGCAAAATACTGGGTTTTGAAGAAAAAAAAACAAACCTAAGAAGAACATGAGAAGGACTAATGTTGGATTGCTAACATATTCAAGGCAAAAGAAAGTATAATTTTTATTTTCTTGTATAACACATTTATTACATTGAAAGGGAGAAAAATTAAGCCTTTCTTGAACATCTAAATATTATTTCACAAAACTAAATAGATTTAAAGTTTCACTCTGCTTTGTACAAAATGAAGTAAGAGGTAAAGTTGACTGGAGACGTATGGTAGTATGCCTCTTTCGGTACTTATTTTAGCTCTTCTAGCTTATTTCAAATTAATAAAAAAGAAAGTTAGCTTTTTTTTGTTGTTGTCTGAAGCTTTTATTTTTACATTCATTCTTAGCTGCTTGGCAACCAAGAGACTATCAAAATGTAACAGATTGCATAAGTGAGATCACTGCATAGTTGTACCTAAGGGAAATTTCTTTGCTATAGTTGTTTTAAATTAAAAAATGCTACGGACTCAATTTATCAAGACACTTTAGTCTTATGAGAAGTCTTGCTGACCTCAGCTGATACCTTTATCTCACTGCCATCCTTTCCCACAGAGGAATGCTTTTCTGTGTAAAATACTTTAAGTTATAATGGTATGTAGTACTTCAGTTCTTCTTGGATGTGCTTCTGGAATATTATGTAGTGATTCTTCTTTCCCATTGAAAACAGACAAGTCTATTGTATAAATATGGAGTCTCAGTCTTGCATCTTTATATGTGGATTGAAGAAAGACTTATGTGAAAAAGAAATCTTGCAAATCTGAGTTAAAGGATAAAATTTTAGTACTGTTGGAAAAACCTACGTCTCCTTACTCAGAGCCTTGTAAATTCATAGGTGCTTCAGTAAGCTGAGCTTTTTCAGCTATGCATGTTTTTCTCGTCAGGGAATGATCATGGTTTGGACTGTGTTCTTTCTATTTTAAAATCTATGTTATTGAGTTGTTCTCTAAACTGCATCCATCCAAAGAAGAAGTAAAAAAGTATTCTTAACTCACTCACTTAAGCAGGTCTTCACTGTGATATCAAAATAAGAAGGATATTGATGAAATAGCCATATAAATGTTGAAACAGCAATTTTCTAAGGAGGGGTTACTACATGAAAGATATCAAATATCCAGAAGAACACGCTTTCTATGATACATAAGTATAATTACTCGTATCCTATATAAATATTTTAAAGAAGAAAATGCAGGATATTGTATAACACAAAAAAAAATCAGAAACTGTCCAAGACTTTAAAGCATGTTCTGCTGCACAAAATAAATGGTGAAAAGAATAAATTTAAGGTTAATATTAATTTTCCATCTACTTTCTTGACACCAGTTTTGCATGCTCTTATGCTTAAGGTAACCTCGAAACTTAAAATAAGCTTGTATTGTTTCATGATAGCCAGCTAGAAATTTCTCTATGGTAGGACTACTTCTAGATATGGCTGCCATCCTGGTTTTCAGTTTGTGGAATATAATACTGTGTGCATCTAAATAGGTCCCCAAATTACTATGATCCTAGCCTCCCCCACTGCACCAGCACAAGATGCATATGTGGTGATACTTTATTATGGCTTGATGACTCAAAAACTGTTTCCTAGGGCTTCACAGCCAATCTCAACCACTTGTGCATTCATACTGAACATTTCCATAGATGTTTGTGTGAAGTTGTGCATTGCATGAATGGACTGCAATTTCTAAAGTATTTCTTCATCCCAAATCTTCCAGGCTCAGAAATACTGCCACATGTGTCCATGTACCCAAGAAACCAAGTGTAGAAAGATAATGTCAAATGAATCATGCTATATCTGAGGTGTAATTCTGAGATGGGGTAAAACACAGTGCGGGATTTTTCTTCAAATTGATATCTCATATTGTAAAGAGAGCAAGCATTTTAAAATTACTTACAGCTGAAAGCTGTGATGGTGGCTACACCAGAAGCTGGTCACTAGGAAATCCATGAGCACCGATATACAGGCAAGATACCATGGATGCCAGCACCTCTATCACCTGGACATAAGCGTTTCTAGAAATGAGAGCTGGGGCAAGTCCCATTGTTGCTCCTTGATGCAGAGTGTCTGCACACTGCAGTGAGACATGTGATGAGCTACAGAAGGTATCATGTGAAAAACATCCCAGGGAAAAAAAAAAGTTTCAATATAGTTGACAAAGGCACATTAATATCTTCAGATCGTACAGTTGCATCCCATCCCAGTCCCTCAAAGCAGAGTTAAAAAGACGTTCTCTTCCACCTTCCTGAGTACCTCTCAGACAAACAGGATGGTTGCAAGAGGCCACTACCATTCCATTATGGATCTAATTAAGAAAAAAAAAAAAAAAGGGGAAGCAGCAACCTCATTTGTTATTGCAGAATATTGGACAGACAAAAACCTGCCTACTGTCATAACAGGAAAGAAATTTCTCTATGCCTTAATTTGCACAAGGTATCTTAAAAAACAAAGCAGGACACAAGATGGATCGCTTTGCTAGGCTGAAATGTGATTTGTCATTACCAGTGACAGGAAGACACAAGAACATAAATAAGCACCCAGGAAAGCAAGAACTGCTTAAGTTAGCAATGTCAGTGACAGAAATGTCTGTAGACTTACAAGCTTCAGTGTCAATAGTGCTTATAAAATTCTAGAGACTTGTCCATTTCTGTATGTCTCTGTTGGGCTAAATCATTCTGGGACATCATGAAAAAGTAGCAGCACATAGCCATCATGGATCTAAGACATCTGGTAGCCTGCCCAAAACTTTCTCAAAAGCACTGTTTAGGTGTGTAGACAGTAGGTTCAAAGAAGTTTTTACCAATCATTAGCCATACCTTTTTCTGATGCTCTGGAGGCAGGACGAAGGGCTACCTCTGGCATGGGTTACACAGACAACCTGATAGATAACTTTTTTTTGAAAAGTAAGCATGAAGTGTATCCTTGATGTCTTGGAAGTTCTGTAAATTGTTAATAGTTCCAGACTTTCTATCCTTTTTTAGTTATTTTGATTCAGATGTACAAAGGAAAGTATTCAAGGTTTTAAAACAGAAAATAACATAGTGTTTTACCTGTCTCTAAAGCACTTAAAACTGAAGTGCTCCTAAACTGCCTTGAGCTTAAATAATTCAAGAGTCATTTATACACAATTCTTGTAATGTCCAGCCTTAGGAACACAGGAATAGTCTCTGCAGTGACAAATATAAACCTTGCCCTGAGGAATCAGAACATATTTTCCAAAACCATCTAATAGATGAGGGAAGCATAAAGTTTTTAAGCCTGGATATGCCATGCAATGTCAAAGGTAAAAAAAGAACTTTAATGTGCCTCTTGAACAGAATATGATTACAGACAAGTAGTGAGCAAGCACGGGTACTGCAGTGGTGTCAGTGGTTTAGTGGATTACACTAAGCAAGATTGTAGGACACAGAATAGGAAAACTCCTGACATGTTTCCTCACTTCTTTTCATTTGTACAATGTTGGTCTAATGAAGGTGACTGAAGGGCTATGATCCCATTTTGTCATTCTATTGGTGTGTAGGTGACAGAAATTTGAGTTTGAATATGTTCTTGATGATAATAACAATTGAAATAATAATTGAAATAGATAAAAATAAACAAATAGAAATAGAATCTATTTAATCAATTCTTATAAAAGCAGAGATTTTATTCACATGCTACTTCTTTGATGACTTTATAGATTGTCTGAAACAGAGTGACATCTACTGCTCTTAAAAACTTTATACATGTAAACACCCTTATTTTTTTTATTGTAGGCAATGTCCAATACATTTAGGCAGAAAATGTTTGTTAACAATATGTTTAAGGCAAAATTATTGAGATTTAAGTTAGGAGATCCATCCATCTCAGTGTCACATATACCTTATGTGCATAAGGGGCAACTACTTCTTAAATGATCCTCCTTAAATAGATAAATCCATCTATTATAAATGGTTTAAAATAAAGCAGCAACAAAAGCTAAAAAAAATTACCAGTTAAAAATAACTGTGACCAGAGTAACACTTCCAGTATCTTAAATATTTATAGAAGAAGTATGCTGCTAGGCATGACTTTCCAAATCTGTTTAATATCTTTATCTAGTTCTGTCTAATATCTTTATCAATGACCTGGATGAGGGTATCGAGTGCACCCTCGGTAAGTTTGCAGACAACACCAAGTTGGGTGGGAGTGTTGGTCTGCCTGAGGGTAGAAAAGCTCTACAGAGGGATCTGGACAGGCTGGATCAATTGGGCCAAGGCCAATTGTATGAGGCTCAACAAGGCTAAGTGCCACGTGCTGCACTTGGGTCACAAGAACCCCATGCAGTGCTACAGGCTTGGGGAAGAGTGGCTGGAAAGCTGCCTGGTGGAAAAAGACCTGAGGCTGCTGGTTGACAGCTGGCTGAATATGAGCCGGCAGTGTGCCCAGGTGACCAAGAAGGCCAATGGCATTCTGGCTTGTATCAGAAATTGTGTGGCCAGCAGGAGTAGGGTAGCTATTGTCCCACTGTACTCGGCATTGTTGAGGCCGCACCTCAGATATTGTGTTCAGTTTTGGGCCCCTCACTACAAGAAAGACATTGAGATGCTGGAGTGTGTCCAAAGAAGAGCTGGTGAAGGGTCTAGAGAACAAGTCCTATGAGGAGCGGCTGAAGGAACTGGAGTTGTTTAGTGTGGAGAAAAGGAGGCTGAGGGGAGACCTTATCACTCTCTGTAACTACCTGAAAGGAGGCTGTAGTGATGTGGGTGCTGGTCTCTTCGCCCAAGTAGCAAGCGATAGGACAAAAGGAAATGGCCTCAAGTTGTGCCAGGGGAGGTTTAGATTGGATATTAGGAAAATTTTTTTTACTGAAAGGGCTATCAAGCATTGGAACAGGCTGCCCGGGGAAATGATTGCATCACTATGCCTGGAGGTATTTAAAGATGTGTAGATGTGACACTTAAGGACATTATTTAGTGGTGGACTTGGCAGTGTTAAGTTTACAGTTGGACTCGCGGATCTTAAAGGTCTTTTCTAACCTAAGTGATTCTATGATTCTATGACTTTTAAGCACTGCAAATCTGTATAAGACATTTCTAATCATCAGAGCAGGGTATAATTAGGGAATAGCAAACAGTGCACAAAAAAGGCAGAGGAAAGGAAGGTACTTTTTAAGAAAGTCAAAGATAAAATGTAAACTGCCATGAAAAGTGTAACAGGACTGCAATTGGCCAAAAGTTTTGACATGGGTATGTCTACACCGTTTCCTTAAATAAGCACTCAAACATCAGATGACCTTTTAATACTTAACCTAGATTTCCTTAAAAGCAAGGCAAATTTGAAACACAGAACAATCTGGTCTGCTTGGTGAAACAGTTAAAAATAAAAACAGTAGTAAACAAATATTTCTCCTTTTTTATTAATCCAGGAACTTGCCTTAGAATATTGGATTAGAACAAGCTCTACACAGTGTTTCAGGTTTCTTAGGAAAAGCCTCTTTTCACACATTTCCTTTAAGTCTTTTCTTTATAGGCACTCCTTGTGTTTATTGGGACATTTCCCCTTCTTCACTTTGTCTGTAAGTTTCCTGGAAGTCATCTGTCTCATCCCAGCTGCCTCACATGTCTAGAAGCTTTTATATGTTAAGTAATCCCCAACGAAGGCAAAATCTTCCCTCTATTTAGAGGGTTCCAAGACAAGTAGTTTGCTTCTCTGCTGCTTAATCTCACTGCTTTGAATAAGTTACTATGTACAATATTCATATAGTGTTCTGTGAGTTTCACAATGGTGAAACAAATGGTTTTACCATCTGTCAGAGTCCACAGCAGGAAAATTGTAAGGGACTGAAATTGTAAGCGACCATTTTTATCAGTTGAATGCTCATAAGTCCATGAGGCTTGATGGGATTCATCCCAGAGTACTGAAGGAGCTAGCAGATGTTATAGCAGGACCCCTCTCAATCATGTACCACGTCTTGGGAGTCTGGGAAGGTCCCTGCTGTTTGAAAGCTAGCCAACATCGTTCTAGTTTACAAGAAGGGCATGAGTGAAGACACAGAAAACTACAGACCTGTTAGTCTAACCTCAGCACCTGGAAAAATTATGGAGAATATCATACTGGGTGCTGCTGAAAGACATTTAAACAGCAATGCAATTATCAGGCACAGTCAACATGGGGTTACCCACCTACTGTATGATGGGAAGGTGGTGTATGTAGTTTATCTGAATTTTAGTAAAGCTTTTGATACTGTCCCTCACACCATCCTTCTGGAAAAGTTGTCCAACTGTGAAATGAGCAGGTACCCAGTGTGCTGGGTGAAGAACTGTCTGAGTGGCAGGGCTCAAAGGATTGTAGTGAATGGGACTACATCTGGCTGGTGACCAGTCACCAGTGGTGTTCCTCAGGGTTCGATTCTAGGGCAAATATTTTTATCAGTGATCTGGATGCAGGAGTTTAATGCACCATTAGCAAGTTTGCTGGTGATACCAAACTGGGAGGTGCCTGCAGAAGGATCTAGATAGATTGGAATATTGGGCAATCATCAATGGCATGAAATTTACAAGTCCAAATGCTAGATTCTGTACCTGTGATGGAGTAACATTGGACACACGTATAAACTGGGAGAGGAGTGGCTGGAGAACAGCCCTGCAGAAAGGGATCTGGGGGTGCTGGTTGACAGCCAGCTCAACAGGAGTCAACAGTGTGCCCTGGCAGCCAAGAGGGCAAACAGCATCCTGGGGTGCATCAAACCCAGTATAACCAGCTGGTCAAAAGAGGTGATTATCCCGCTGTATTTAGCATTGGTACAGCCTCACCTTGAGTACTGTGTGCAGTTCAAGGCCCCACAATTTAAGAAGGATGTTAAGGTACTTGAATGCATCCAGAGCAAGGCCACAAAGCTGGTGAAAGGGCTGGAAGGAACGTCCTATGAGGAGCAGCTGAGGACTTTGTGTTTGTCTAGTTTGGAGAAAAGGAGGCTGAGGGGTGACCTCTTTGCTCTCTACAGCTTCCTGAGGAGGGGAAGTGGAAAGGAAGGTGCTGAGCATTTCTCATGGGTATCCAGTGATAGGATGTGTGGTGATGGTTCAAAGCTGCATCAGGGGAGGTTCAGATTAGAGGCAGAGAAGATAAATGAACCTGTTCTGACACCAGAAGCCCAGAGGAAAGTGTTATCCATGTTTCAGACAGTGGTCAAATGGAAGCTGCAGAAAAAAAATGCTTAAACATCACTGCCTTCATATTGCCCAATTACCTAGTAAGTTCTAAATTCAAATTATTATTTTGCTGAATCCAAGATTCAGAATCCACTTTCTATGCTTATGTTGTGAATTTTAATCTTATTCATCATAGATTCCTTGTGCAATTTATTAAAAAAACCCTTTCTCTTGTGTGACTTGTATCCTGGTAATATTTTATAACATAAGACAGAAAATTTGCAGTCAAATAAAAAATGTTTTCTGCCATTATTGGCCTTCAAAGGTAGCAGGCTGTGGGATACACTGCCCCCTGTCTTCAGTATGAGTGAAGCTGAGCTGGGTTTACCAGGCCCACCATGGCCAAGTGCCCACAGCCCAGCCTGTCTGAGCTCCAGCTCTGTTACTGCCACCAGGGAAGGGGTGGGATATTAGGGGACTGCGGAGTAGCTTTCACCCTTTCCCTGGGAGCAGAGGAAAGGGAGTGGGTAGTGATGGAAAAACATAAAAGTATTCCCAAGCAGACCCAAGATCGAGAAAGAAGGGAGCCCACTACCTATATCACATTCTTTCTGGTGAAGACCTCAGGGTTTTGGTGACTTACTGTCACCACCCCCTCTTGCCCACAGTCTTGAGAAGGATTTCAGTCTTGACTGTAAGATCCAAAGGGACTTTGAAAGAGTGATGCTAACCTCAAAGAAAAGGGGTAAATGTAGTGAATTTCCTTAGGTAACAATTTTAGTTTTATTTTAATTATTAGTAAGCTTTTTCTGTATTTCTTAGATAATCTGGACTATAGATACTAAGTAATATGACTGATAATAGCTGTTGGTTGTACTTTTATTAGATTGCGAAGCTTTTAATTAGGCTAAGAATACATTCTTAGTTCCTCGTATGTGTCATGTTCCTTTTTGTCTTTCAGAAGATCTTAAATGCCACAAGTTCAGGATGTTTTTCCTAGCACAAAGCACCATTTTCCCCACCACCACATGTCACAGACTGCCTTAAGTTCAGAAAAGAAGGATGTTGGCTTTCATTGTTGGTATTTTTCTTTTTCTTTTTACATAGTAATACACTGCTGTGTATTACGGAGTAATATTCTAGAGTTCAGTCGAAAAAGAAAATATTATTAACTGTTATTTGTTTGTCTGCAATATCAAGAATTTTTTCCTTTCTGGAAGATAAAACTCAAGGAAATAAGGGTAGAGCTTCAAGTGTTACATTTAAAATAAATAAAAAAAAAATCTCCACAGCTAACATAGTAAGTATATATCACATTAATGAGTATTTGCATAACATACTTCAACAAGTAAACCACCAAAATAATCTAGTGTGGAGCTTTGAGGTCTTTACATCATTAATCTTATTTATTTACCTTCCAGGTAAATGAGTCAAAGTTGTGCTGAAGAACTAAAAAAAAAAAAAAAATTTAAATTTTAATTAAAAAATTTAAAAAATGTGAAAACCTTCTTGTTCACTATTTGTAAATGCAAATGTTTTTTTCATACCTTTGTTTCTAAACCTTCTAAGTAACAAAACCAAAGGCATTTTGAAAAGCACACCTTTTTCCTAGTAAACACTGAGTTGGGAATCAATTTATTTAGGTGAATGGTATTCTTTTCCATGGAATGGAGAATGAAAAACTGCACATTTACCACAGGCATCAGAAGCAAGAGTCATAAGCAAGAAGACATAATGTTTAAGGAAGCCTTTCATAATCTGCATAATTTACACTCAAGCCATCAACCACTATCTCCTCACTTTAATAGATTTTTTTCTCTTTTCTTCACAAAACTTCTCAATAGAAAATCTAAATATCATCAGATAACATATGAAAAGTCTTCATTAGTTATTAAAGTGTTGCTGTATTTAAAAAAACATGCAAGATCTGAATTTTAATAATACATAGCAAAGTTGGTATGGAAACTGATGAATACAAAAATTAAATATCTTCCTCATGGAGGGCAGATCTTTTCTCCCATGGGGTTACTTACAGCCAATAAAGCAAATATCTGTGCACCACTCTCATACAGAAATTAGACGTTTCTGTCAACACTTGGATTATGCTCCTGGAGTCTTCCTCCAAAGACAATTCCTGGACTCCATTAAAGTTAGAGTCTCCTGTCTTACAGAGTCTCCTGTCAGCTCTGGAAGATACAAGAAGAGTAGCAGTGTCTGGGTTAGTCATAGCCTGAGGGAGGGAGAAGCTCATTCTGAAACTTTTGATTCCTACTGACATGTTAATTGGCATGTACCTGGATAGGTAAAACCAGTTTGTGCTCCTGGATCTAAAAACTGTTATAATGAATTTCAGTGCTAAGTTTAATCTAGCCAATTTAGACCATGACTTTTGAACCTCTGAGACTCAGACAAGTACTATCATAATTTGTATTCCAGAATCTAGCTGAAGCATTCCCCGCTTGTTACTGTCTACAGTGCTTTTCTCTTCATACTAGTAGGCTTGCGCTCAGGGCTGTGGCTGCAGAGTATGTAAGGCTGTGTATAAAGGAACAGGGGAAGTTAGAGAAAGACCTTCCCTTTCAGTGTTGACAAGACTTTAGCAATGCTTATTTCTTCAAGGCACTTTGAGAAGAGAAAACTGATAGCTTGTGCCACTGGATTTCTTAGTCTCCCTCTAAGAAGATATCCACTGAAGCTCACAAATATGATGATAATTAAACCAAGGATGCTGTTGCACCAACAGCAGTGCCATTAACTGGGTGGAATAGGCCAGACTGCTAAGCAAGAGAGAAGCCACTGCACTGACAATGTTAAGATGTTCAATAAAAAGCATCCTAAAACAAAGCAAAGTTGTTAACAATGCAGATAGATTTGGGTTAAGGAAAAACAGCGAAGTACCAAAAAGATTTTAAAGAAGTGTTAAATGAGACACTGAAGTATTGGCTACAACTACACTGATACAGTTGTTCAGTTCCTAGAGTGTATCACAGAACAAAAAGAGATTAAAAAAAAAATAACTGAAATATTTTTATAAAACAAAGCATATATATTAATACTTTCAAATCATTTACAATATATTTAGAACACTTGTTATGAGTGTTAGATTTGTCCAAAATACTTAGCCATTGGCACTGTATGCATTGAATAGAATAACATAGATAAGTTTCAAAATATGACTTAAAAAAAGATTAATTAGTTAAAGGCATTTTTTCAAGCGGCATCCTGCATTTATTTCCAATAGGGTTAGTTTGAAGATGTGAGGTGTGATACATGATTTGGAAGAAAACAGAAGCACTTTGTTTCTTTTAAAGAGATAAGACCATCACTCTCTTATCATTGAGGAATAAATTTTATCCTAAGATCATGCATCAGAATAACAAATATTGAATATTGTAATTTATTATGCAAACGAAGTTGCTTCACTTGGGAAATTGCATATAGTCAAACATTCCATTTTTAAAAATATACTTCTGGGGGTGTGGGGGGGAAAGTGTGTACATTAAGGATGCAGAGAAGTCATATTACATATTTGGCTGGTAAGTTCACAGCAGAGATTAAGTTTCTCTCCCATCCACTACATAGTGTCAAAACAGTAGCATTGAATGGGCTCTCTATAGGTTTATTTACAAGTATATATTAACTACATAGTAGGAAGTGAAACGAGCTATGTGGCTATGATATGCATATGTTCCACTTTTTTTAAACAGGGAAGAAAGAAAAACTGGAATATCCAGTCAACAAAATGATGTAAGATTTAGAAAACTCTTCATGTAGCAAGATTTCAAGGTCTGAGTCATTTTAACTCCTTCAAAATTAAACAGTGCTTGATCATGGTCTAAAACTGCCTGCAGCAGTAGAAAATTATCTGATACTACAGAGCCCTTTAATATTTCAGACAAAAGCATAAAAAAAATGCTGGAAGCTAAAGCTTCTGAAAGTCCAGATTATTAAAAGATATTTTACCATTAACCATTTAAACTACTTACTAAGGGCTGTGCCATTTACTTGAGAGGTTTCTTGGCTACAGCCAAGAACATCCCTAATTCTTGTATGCCAACATAACCCACTCTTATATTAGCCTGTGAATTTAGGCAGGAAGTATCCTGTGCTTTCCAGACATCCTGGAAAAGTCTTTCAGTGGAGGAAGCGTGTGCCACAACCCCACTTACCAAGATTTGGTCACAGGCAGCAGAGACAACTGACAGAAAAGGAAAGTATATGATAAAGTGCCTCTCTTACAAACTTCCTTTACATATTCATCTCACAGGGTGTAGGCAACTCTTACCCTGGACTGTAGCAGCTTTGGTCTCCTTTTGCATGCCTTAGGTGTCTGGGTTGCAAGTAAAGGAAATGCATCCTTTAGGGGATGTTAGGATAACTTCTATACTCTGGTTCCATTCTTGGTATCCCCAGTTTGTATTCATTTTTCTCTCCCATGCCTTCCCCACCTCCCTGAGTAATTCAGGATCTGCAGTGATTTATTGACTTAGTTGGGAAAAGTTTTCAATATTCTTCCCCCATATTATTGACTTCTTTTACTTCTTTGGAACTGCTGCTCCTCTGGTATATAACATCTCTTTTACTTTGATTAAACTCTTAGCAAAATATTAACCTACTGGAGAAAAATGTTCTCCCTTTCTCAGGAAGCAATGTGTACATCTAAGGATAGAACTTTTTAACACACTGACCTTGTATTTTATATCATATGGCTATGTAAATTAGCAGCTTGGTGTAAACAGTTTCTTAAAGAATCTGTCCTAACCCTGTTGCCCTAATAGGTCTTCACTGACACCGGGGATAGTGGTAATGAATCAGGAGTTATCTAATAGTGTCATTTCTTTACCATATGAAAGTCTTCAGTTTAGGACCTTAATTTACCTTAAAAATCCCTTCTAAATTTTCTCTATTTTAAATTTAATCAAGTCATTTAATTGTTTCTGTCTGGTTTCCAGTGCAAATAACTTCACAGAAAGCAACCAGTTGGCTTAATAACCCTGTTCAGCTGAATTGAATACTTCCTTTGACATTACTGAGAGGACTGGCTTATTATTTCTATGTTTTACTTCTCTTAGTTGTAGAACAAGACCAGCTAATTACTATAGATTTAATTGAGATAAAAGTAACATTTGCTAATAATTGATTTTGTTATTGCTTAAAAGGGAAGTAAAGAACCATTTTTTAAGTATGTTTGACCAAAGTCAGTCATGGGTTTTGTACCAGTGATTGATTTTTTTTCAATATATTTCATTAAGAGAACCATAGGTTTACTTAGAGGATAGAGAAGAAAGAAAATTACTTAGACCTAAAATTTAGTGCAGCTGAAACAGAAAGACAAGAACATGAAGAATACATTCTTATAATAATGCACACGGAGGTTATTTTCAAAATAATTTTGTATTACCTACATATCTTAAACAAATACACTATAAATCCAACAATCACTGAGCAATTATGCAATTATTAGCTTGCATGATTAGTGTGTATAATAATATAAATTAATAGCCTTTCAAAGCTCTTGCAAGATCTTGGTGAGGTAGTCAGTACAAATGGCCTGGTAATAAAAAGAAATTTTATGTTTTAAACTAAAAAAACAACTAACCAAACAAAAAAACCCAACCCAAACCAAACTCATAAATGTGAAAGATATAATAAACTGGAATATAATAACGTATTTATTAATATACCATGAGAAAACAAATATTTTATGTCCTGACAACCTCAACTCAGATATGTAGGAGACACAATGTCTAATTAGGAATTCTAAGTAAATAACTACTTTTTAACAAGAGGTCAAAATGGTAAAATTTCAACAAAATTGACTTTTAATTTATTATGAGAATGTAGCTTTCTAGTTGGACTTGAGTAGATTTACACAGAGTTGGCCACGATAAGCCTACACAGTTCAAGATTTCAGCATTAATCCTTGACTGCTGGCAATCAGAGCTCAGGTGTATTTGGAACATCTTGTTCAAGCCGTTCTTTTGTTGACCATTACCTTGATTCTTTTTTATTTTCTTTTTTTTTTTTTAAAGATAATAATATGTCTTATCTTTACCTTCTTACATTCTTTCTTTAAAATCCTGAACCATACTGGCGGTCCTAAACTGACAAAATTATAGTCTATGATTATTTTTAATTGAGTCCTTAGTCACATTCCTGTTGTTCTGTTAAAAATCTCTTTAATAAAGTACAGAGAGGTGTTGGAAAAATTGCATCTAAAGTAAAAAGTCAGTAACAAAATCTCATTAGCCACATGGTGTATGAAGTGACATTAATTAAGCATAGAGATCAGTGCACAAATTAAATATTGTAACAAATCCATGAATGTTGAGGAACTGCATGGTTGTCACTGTTTTCCACAGGGTGGCCTTTCATAAATTTATCTCAGAAGCTGAAGAATCATCAGAAATGTTTTTTGGTGGGGAGAAGAAGAAAGTAGGGGAGATGAAAGAGAAAAATGACTTTTTCTTGGTTATTCATTAAATTTTTGTGAGCAAAATTGTACTCCTGAATGTGTTTTTTTCAATAAGACCTTTTTCAGTGAATATGGCAAGCAATAAAATTTGACCTAAAGAATTAAAACCTATTTTCCTTCTGTACATTCAGCTCATTATTTTCACTGTATTGATTCAATTATTCAGTAATCACTCAGACTGTGGGAGTTGACAGAGGTCTACTTCACTCATTTTGTGATTGCTCATATCATACACCCCTATGCAAAACAACAGCTCGTTTCAGGTTATTCTTATGAGATGATGTTAAAAGTGTAGCTTCTCCAACCAAATATAACAAATAATACTTAAGGAATCAATTTTGATGTAATAAAGAGCTGCAAATACTTATAACAAAATTACTGAAAATCTTCCTTTTTGCCTGAGACGCTGTCTGCTATCATGTGGTCTTGCCATTGTCCTTCCAACTCATAATATGCAGGAGGCAGTAATCCCATCAGTTCTGATAGCAATAAATGCTTGGGTTCAGACTTAGCCTGCTGTGATTTTTTGCATGTCTGTGAGCTTTGCTGGCAAAAAGGCTGTATTAGTGCCTTTTGTAACTCACCTCCTCCCAGGGTTTAAAGGAAATGCCATGATTCCCTTCAGGATATGCATTTAGGTGAGCAGAAAAAATGATGTAATGTAAGGTTCAGCGTTCGGAAGATCTCGCGATGTCACGGAAAGTTAGAGGGTTAGTCGCAGCCTTATGATGTGTCTGTAATCCCGCCTACCCTTGTTAGTATAAAAGGAATTGACTGCGCAATAAAAGGCGGAAGTTGGCGCTCACACTGTGTGTGTTATCTGTCTCTTTCCCTGGTCTGGGGGGTGATCAGTGATCTAATCGTGGCACCTTGATATGCGGCGAGCGCTACAATGTAATTCCAAGTTACCTGTTTGTGGTGGCAGACCTGGATGTGATCATTATTTCCCATTAAGAGACAGTGTCATTTACTGTTTGTTGCTGGAGTCCAGTATTCAGGATTATAATGAGAGTTTTCTGATGTTTCTTACAAAACCCACAATAACTAGTATAAGTCAAATCAATACAATTACATCTGCAATATTATTTAACAAAACGTTAAAAGCTGACAAGATAGAGATTTTTGGTATTGTTCTTGCATTTAAAAGCAATATATATCTGGAACAAATTCTGATATCAATGTCCTGTTTTCAAGACCCAATAATTCCTCTATTACTAATTTATTGCTTAGTATAATGTTCAGGGAGTAAAAATAACAGAAGGGATTCAGCTTCCTTAGTGTTAGACATTACATTTGAGCTACTCACCTTAGACTCAAAGCACAGTTAAGGAAGCAAATAGTCATTTCTAGGGAACAATTCTCCTGACACTTTAGGGAATATATTAGGGTATTATCTGATATTAGGAACTTATCTAAATTTCTATTTCTTTCCATTGTCAATGTCTTATTTTATAAATCTTAAAGCCTGTTTCTGTCTTACTTCAGTCTGGACCGAGCCAATTTACTCCCACGTTTTCTTCTGGAGATAGTCAAATAATTCCCTTAGGAATAGACCCAGGCATTTTTTCACCTGGCTTCAGGCAGACACTATGGATGTATACCACACATGGATGTCTCCATCCAACATCATTCTTCAACACTGTCTGGGGAGGTCACTGGCTCTCAAATGCCCACAGCTTCATGCAGCCTCACAGTATGAGGTCATAAAGTTATTTTTGGTGGGCTGTGAAATTTCCTCCTATTATTTCAGGCTCTTTGAACTGAAAACAACATTATAAATAGTATTTGTGTCTCATGCTTACAAGGATACCTCGTGGAACCAGCAGAAGACTTTGTTATGCTACAAAGCAATGGCTGTGGAGAAGGCTAATCTGCTCCTGAGGATAATTTTGCACAAACAACTTCAGCATCCAGTATTCTATCCCAGGTGTAATTCAGGAAAAAAGTATAGATTAAACATACAGTGACTTGCTCAGATGAAAATATCTACTATGTAGAGATTTGGCAAGATGAATCCTAGACTGTATTTCTGAATTGTACAGAAACTATTTTACAGTGCCACCTACTCCGTTGTGGTCCATTAACAACTTGGATGTAGCATGTAACAAAAATGGAGTTGTTATGCATAAATGACAACCTTTATCCACTAGTACCTTTTGGGACTATTTTAGAAGATTGTACTCTCCTCAGAGCTGTCTTTAGGCAACATAATTTTTTCTTCCCTTTTTAAATAATGGAACCTTTACTTTTAGTGATGTTAGCATCAAAAAAACTTGAAACCTGTGTCTGTTTTGAAACCTATGCCTGTTTTGAAGCCTATGTCTGTTGGACTCGTTTGCTTTTTGGCTGCTGATACTGGCTGCTAGATCAGACTGATTATGTGAAAATTATAGTTTTTATCTCTATTGCACATCTTTAGTTCTTTCCATTGTTTTCAAAACCTTTTAACATTCTTTTACTATTTTTCATTAGTTTAAAATGTTACCTTCATTATAGATAGAATTTTAGAGAAGGAAAAGAGAATAAAAATGAGAACAAGAGTATATGAAACCAAGCTGTATCTCTGTCTTGAACGCTGAGTGTAGCTTTGGTTCTCCCATCTCAAAAGGCTAAGCCTGGAAATTGCTCATGAATGACAATGATCAAAGGTTGGAAGAGTTTATGTGTGAAACATGACAAAATAGGCTACTAAACTAAGCTTGAAAAGGAAAAACAAAAGTAAGATTCTATAGAGATCTCAAAAATTATCACTGGCAAATAGAAAGAAAACAAAGATCAATTAATCGCATTCTCTTCTAGCAGAAGATTGAGCTAGTATTTAAAAAATGCAAAATCCCCAAATAAACAACAAAAAATCCCCCACCAAAACCAGTAGTTCTTCTTATATAATTGTTGTGGTTTAACCCCAATCAGCAACTAAGCACCACGCAGACGCTCACTCACTGCCCCCCCACCCAGTGGGATGGGGGAAAGAATCAGGAAAAGAAAGTAAAATTCGTGGGTTGAGACAAGAACAGTTTAATAGAACAGAAAAAAAGAAACTATAATGATAATAATAACAATAATAAAATGGCAATAATAGTAATAAAAGGATTGGAATATACAAGTGATTCACAATGCAATTGCTCACCATCTGCTGATTGACACCCAGTTAGTCCCGAGTGGTGATCCCCCCCACCCCCTCTTCCCCCAGTTTATATACTAGACGTGACGTCATGTGGTATGGAATACCCTGCTGGCCACTTTGGGTCAGCTGCCCTGGCTGTGTCCCCTCCAACTTCTTGTGCCCCTCCAGCCTTCTTGCTGGCTGGGCATCAGAAGCTGAAAACTCCTTGACTTAGTATAGGCACTACTTAGCAACAGCTGAAAACATCAGTGTTATCAACATTATTCTCATACTGAACTCAAAACATAGCACTGTACCAGCTACTAGGAAGACAATTAACTCTATCCCAGCTGAAACCAGGACAATAATATAATAAGATGTGGAGTTCCCTAAGATGTTGTGGACATGAAATTTTGCTTGGATTCAAAAGGAGAGAAGTTGATGCAGAAAATCCACCGAGGCTCATTATAAAAATGCCATTTCTGACTTAGAAAGCCTCAAGCTGTTGAAGGCTGGGAGAACACTCTGTGTGAGCATTAACATATGGTTTCTGTGTTCCTGTACTCTTCCATAGGCATCCACTCTTGCCCATTGCTGAAAATAGTATACTGAGCAAAATGCACTTTTTAGCCTAACTCATTATGACTGTTGCCATGTAAAAATGTATTAGACTGTTTGTCAGTAGGCAGCTTGTCAAGAGCTAAACTGCTTCTTACACTCATTTCCCAATTTATGTTTTGTTTGGGGTTTTATTTTTGGTTTTATTGATTTTTTTCCCCCAGTAAACTAAGCTGTAATCACTTCTTTAATCAGAGATTGCTATCACCCCAGAATTTGTGACACTTTTTTCAGCCTTATTT
>NW_010972657.1:120882-121096 GCF_000737465.1 Haliaeetus leucocephalus
GTCAGCAGGTGGTGAGCAACTGTTTTGTGCATCACTTGTTATGGATATTCTATTATTATTTTCCCTTCCTTTTCTGTTCTATTAAACCGTTCTTATCTCAACCCACGAGTTTTACCTTTTTTTTCCCCTGATTCTCTCCCCTATCCCACTGGTTGAGGGGGAGTGAGTGAGAGAGCGGCTACATGGTTCTTAGTTGCTGGCTGGGGTTAAACAA
>NW_010972657.1:122691-129354 GCF_000737465.1 Haliaeetus leucocephalus
TGGACTCAATGATCTTAAAGGTCTTTTCCAACCTGAACGATTCTATGGTTCTATGAAAATTGCTTGCTTCAATTTTAAAATCTATAAATAGGACTATTTTGTCAAGACCCATAATTACAAGTTCTTTGCAATCTATTAAACTGCAAAACTAAGTAGATTTATCAATAGAGGCTTATATTCCAAAACCACAGTCATGATGAACTCTGGTAATGTTCAATGCATGTGATCATATAACTCAGATTAGTTCTGTGAAGCCACATAAATATGTACAAATGAAAGTTTAGGAATGCATAACCTGCTGTACAAGGTGTAATGAGTTCCTTTTTATCAGTTACAGAGTGGTAATTTTCTTTGTTTTGGATATGATTTTAATACACTTAACTATAATCTTACTCTTCTCACAGCCTCAAAAGATACCAAAAAATATTCTGGATAATTAAATTTTTGTCTTTCTCTTCCCTTCTGAAAAAAGATCTAGGTAAAAATAGTGGCTTGTGGTTTGGTTTTTTTTTTCCTTACATTTCCAGAATTTTTGGACTACCTGGAAGGTGGAGGGGTTTTTTGGTTTGTTTGGTTGGTTGGTTGGTTGGTGTTGGTTTTGGTTTTGGTTTTTTTTTGGGGGGGGGTGTCTTTCTTTCAAGAAAAACTTGTAGGTTTATTGTCACACTCTGAAATTTGGAAAACATTTGAAAAGCAGTTTTGAAGGTTTAGGATCATATTTCCAGAGAGAAAGTCCCTATCTTGCTGCTCTACCAAGTCCTTCCCAGAACAGTGGGAAGTCTAGTTTGTAGTATTATCCACCTTTTTTATTTGGGTGAATTTATTGTAACAACTTTTCATTCAGCAACAGAAAAATCAGTATAATCTTCCCATTCTTGTTCCTTCAGTTAGACTTTATATCTGCTATGCACAGTAACACCACACAACCTCCCCCTCTGTTCTCCAAAACTGTAACACTGTCTTTGAAATTTCTGAATTTTATAAATTTCTGAGTTCCCTCATTTGCCTCTTGGGTTTACAATGGCAAAGTTTTAGGATGTAGTAAGGTTCACACTAAACCATGATGTCAGACTGGTTTTGTCTCATGAAGAATTGCATCAACCTCCTCAGATGGATTATGTACACTACTACAATATAAATAAATTTCAATTTAAACATATCTTTATTTTAAATAGTACGTATCCTAAACCAACATTTAGGTGCTTATAAAAAGCACTGGAAGAACTGAAGCTCCATCTCTCTGAACATTTCACAGAATTTCTCATAGCTTACTAGTTTCTAACATAGTTGACTTTGTTTAGTGATTTTTTGTTTGTTTGTTTTCTCAGTTATGGTGATTTATCCAAGTAATATAATGTACCATTCTTCTCTAGTAAAAGGATTGTCCATCTTGCTCTCATCATATTTTTTCATTACTTTTTTGTTGTTTTATTCTTGGTGTCCAGTATATTTATGAAACCAGGAAGGATAAAAGACGGAATATGCTTGGGTTTTAACATATCTCTTAAAACAATATTAATATAGTGTATATTCTGGAATATATCTTCTTGATATCAAAATAATTTTAGGTAAGGATAAAGCTTGTTTCCAACATTAGTTTGAAAAGCAAGCTCCAAGAAGTATATTGTACTGAAAAGCAGGTACTCAGATCTTAAGGTACAAAATTAGGATGTAGCTAGCTTTCTTTTCCAATCAAAATTTGCTGGGTTGTTGTTTTTTGAACCTGAACTGAACACCTCCTTCATATAGCTATCTTATCACCTCTTCCCATTTCATACCTGGCTGACTGAGCACCCTCTTCATTGAAAAGGGATCCAGGAGCTCATTTTCACCAGCAATACTTTTCCAAAATCTGTACAGTTAGATGGAAAACTAAATTAAAAGAGTAGCTTTAGGTATTAGCAATAAGAGTATTAAAATAATGGTCCAATGCTGGGAAAGACTAAGTATTTCTCCTTCCCCTTTTCACATTTATAGCTACAGGCTAAAACTCGTTTACAAGTACTTTGTCATTGTGAGAATTATTAAAAAGACACAATTCTTATACCTCCTAAACTTGTATTCAGCTCACTGATATGAATGAAAGTATCAGACCAGTACATAAGCCCTGACAACTACAAGAGCACCAGAAAATTTTAAATTTAAGTTATTCTTAAACATATTTACCTCTGAATAAAGTGCCAATCAGTGAGGCAATCTTTCCCTATAATAGTAATATCATTTCACAATAAAAGAACACCCTGAAGAATCTGTCTGCTAGACAGCCTCATGTAACAAAACCTCATGCTTTACTGGTTGTTTTTTTCAATTCAAGAAGTTAACAGAAATCAGTCATATCTAGTCTTACAGAATTGCAGTGAAAAAAGATTTTATCTTCTGAAAGTTCTTCCTCTGTGTGAGAAACCATGAATTCAGGTGTTATTGATGCCATTTTGTTAGATATGATCTTGCTATTTTGTCCCCAAGAAATGAACTCACAATATGTTTTTCCACAGAGCATATCAGAATACCATCAATTGGTGGAGTCTGCTGATTTAGGCAGCTGTCATATTTCATGGTATAATATGTCTAATGCCTTCATATTAAACCACTGAGAGAAGTCAAGGCCTTTGGATGTCCTTCGTTTCACTTAGTTTTTTCTTGAAACAAAACAAAACAAAACAAAAAACCTCAGACAGGCTTACTTTTTTCAACAATCCATGTTTTGCAGTGAAATGAAGTTGAAACAGTAAAGGTTCTACAGAGAGACTTGATAAGAGTTAATGGTAAATTATGCATACAGCACTAGTTTACTTTTAACCTATTCATATAAAAACAGATTATAAGCAGCTGGGATCATACTTTCATATAATCTTGCCTTGGTTTAAGACCTATTCTGTTTCAACATTGTTCAAAATATTAACACTTTTTTCACTCAAGTCTTCACACCACCTGAGGATATTGTTCTGTCTTAGGTGTTTTGTTTTCCAGGCTAAAACTTACCCTAGTAATTTACCTTTCAGCTTCACTGACCACTACTTGTCCCAGTCTTCCTTTTATAACATCCTGCCTTTCACAGGTTAGAAGTCCTCATCCCTAAATCAATCCACTATAAAATGTTATGTCTTCACCTAGAGAAGGTATTACATATACCTCATTTTTGCGGAAGTTTTTTTCTGACTTTATGACACAGTATCAATCACCTTTTTGTGCAGGAAGTTTGGAGCAGAAAACAGACACAAGCACACATATTTCTCTTTAAATTTCTAATTTATTTAAGTCAGTTATAAGGTAAAAAATATACTTTACATATTTTTAAGTCTGCAATAATCAAAAGTGATGAGTAGGAAAGGAAAAATTAGTGTTCCTTCTCAACCACAGAGCTGCTGCTGGGTTTTTTTAGTAACAGAGTTGATCAGGAATGGCATCCATAGCTGGGACACATATATATATACCTTTTTGTTATCTCCTTTGTCATACATGGAATATTTTACTTATGTTGCATATTATACTTTGCTCTTTTCACTGAGCCTGGAGTCAGTTTCTACCTAGTGTTCAAGGTTGTTTCTTTTTACTGATGAATAATTGACCTTTTATAGTTTACATTTATAGTCTTTGGGCTTTCACTACCACCCTGTTCTCTCAGGAGCCTCTACTATATCACCAGATTCATGTTTCCTACCCCAAAATTCAGTGTCAGGAGTGCATGGGCATAGATGTGTGTTGGCCTCAGTTTCATACATCTATATGATGTCTCTGCCTATGAAAACATGGACATATATGGCAGCCCATTTGAGCTTCAACTCTGTGAGTACTGTCAGGAGGAAGGGGCTGACAGCCCCAGTCCATCCCTGTGGGACAAACAGTCACCTGGGGTCATGGGTGCTCTGGGAAGATTTCACCCCTTCCCTGGGAGCAGGGGGAAAAGAGCAGGTGGTAATGGTAAAATGTGTAAGCACAGTCTCAAGCTGACCCAACAAAGAGCAGGAAGGGAAGCCACCTGTTGAAAAGCTGAGGGACACTGATGGTTGGCTAAAACATCCCCCTACCCCTCTGTTCTTGGGGAAAACTGAAACTGTCAAATGTAGGACACAGAGGGTCTTTGGAAGGGCTGGTGTATGTAACACCAGTGAAAATGCTTTAATATTAGAACATTTGAATGCAATGTCAGAACAATTTAATTAGACCAAGAATAAATTCTTGGTAGCCTTTGTGTGTTCCCTTTTGCCCTCAACAAGATTTTGAATGTCACAACTTGGCTGTATACCCTTTAGGTGACAGTTACCACCTAACATTCAACTTCTCTGTGACCTCAGAAGGCAGTGTGCACTTCAGCAATTTTAACTGTGTCACTGATTATGTTAGGCAGTAATAAATGTCAGTCATGAGGTATTAGGAAACTGAAAAGGAAGGAAGTAAAGAAAGTTTTGGTGCCTTGACTTCTTGTAGTTCTAGTAATCTTGAGATTATATCTTGAAGTAGTAGCAGGAAAAAAGAAAACCTTTCCTAATGGATTATTTTTTTTAAATTGATTATCTTTGCTTAAACAACATATGCTATGATTTTTAATACTCTTTAATTCAGCCTGGTTCCCTTGCTTTTGCTGCTACTTTCTGCCTGACCTGAACGTGTGCTGAAATCATACTGATGGCTCAGCCTTTCCAGCCATGTTTACACCCACACTTGGCTTGGACATGATTTTTGTTTTGTCCACAAGCATAACATTTTCCTGGCATGATTACATTTTTTTAGTTTTCCTTCACAACGGTAAAGAATAGTTGTTTAGAACATGTGTTGGGCAGTTTAAGACTGTCTTCTAGCTTGATACAACTTTCTTAAAGAAACATTTTTGCCTTGCAGTCTGGAATTATTCAAGAGAGTTTTAGGCATGGAAGAAGGAAGATCATATTAGGCAATGAACCCCTTCTCAGAAAGAGAAATAATAGGAATAGGAGAGACTGTGGGACGTAGTTGCAAAGGGAAACCAAACCAAAAGAGTATTTGGGCTAACTAAATATCCGTCTCAAATGTTCAACATACAAAACACTTGTTTTCTTTGCATTTGACTCTTGTTTCTAAATCTCTGGGGTTCGGGATGTCATTAAAATTAACAATGCTTTCTTTATGATTTGGTAAGAACCTGGAAATAGCAACTTGGTATGGACCATAAGCTGAATCCCAAAGCATGGAAGAAACATTCTGAATTTTTAGAATAGAACAACAATTTGGGGAAGTAGCTTGTTTAGAGGAATATAAACAGAAAGTAAAGGGAATGTATTGTTAAAGTGTAGACCCAAAATGATGGAACTTAACTGGAGTTTTGGAAACAACTGCTAGGAGAAAATTATAGGAAATAATTCAATAGAGTTGTGAAGGTGTTATTATATGGCTTCGACACAGCAAAGGGGTAGTATTAATCACTGATCCCAACCCTGGCCTTGAAGTAAGGAGTGGAAAGCACCATAAAATCTTGGAACAGTGTCTGCCTGAGGAACTGAAGCCAGAAGCATACCAGAGTTATTGCTGAAGAACAGGGTGAAAAAGAATTGCTTTTTCATGACCTACTTTTTTGGTCATGAAATAGATAACAAATTTGTCAGTCACTGTAAGCCCAGTAAGCATATATGGATACTAATGGGAATCTCCTTTTATAAACCTATATTTACAATTAACCAACTTACATACCTATGGATAACTAATAGATCTCTACAGATAAATAATTAATTTAGACAGCAGTTCAGGCTCATAATTGTTTTAGTCTGTGTTCTAATTAATTCTCCTATATGACCTCATAACATTCAGCTGCAAAAGCCATTGCATTGAGCACAGAATTATGGCCATTGCACTTGGATATCACTCAAATGCCCAGGGAGCTGTGAAGTACCCATGTGCGTGCTGCGCTTGGTCATGCATGCCCTTTGTGTAGAGCAACCTGTAATTAGTCCAGTAGAGTAAGAAAGTAGATACAAATTCTCACAAGTTCAAAAAGAGAAGAGGATACCAGTAGCCATGATTCAGTGCATTGAGTGGATTTAAGAAATGCCGGTGGTGGAAAGAAAAGCTAAAGTCCACACACAGTACATGTCAGGGAGCAACAAGGGCCAGCTGCCCCCTTAGGGATGGGGAGCCATGACCCTGAGGGGGCTCACCATGGAGGGTGGCAGATAGGGTCTGGCAGTCAGGGCCCATCCACCACCCCAGCCAGGAGCGGGTAGCCAGGAAGCAGCAGGGCAGCCCCAACCCCAGGCATTGGGTACCTCCCTGGGGATGGGCAGAGGCTGGGTTGGCATATGGGCCTGTGACTGGGCCTGGCTCAGCTAGGTCCATGGCCAGGCAGGGCTCTGGGGAGCTGGAGACTGGCCTTGCTGCAGCATTTCTGGGGCAGGGGCTGATGGCCCCAGGGGGCTGACATGTGGTCCTGGGCCATGGGCAGGGTGGGAGGAGTTCTGAGGGGTGGAAATGAGGTCCTTGCCCATGGGCAGGTGGGGGAAGTCCCAGGGGGGTGGGCAAGGACAGTCGGGGCTAATGGTGTCCTCAAGGCCCTGACAATGAGCCTGCAAATACTGATGCATTTGGTTCATTCCAGTCAAATCTCTCTTCAAAGCTGATGGCGCTATTTTTTGTAAATAAACTTAAACTTGTGCAATTGAGCACTTGGGGCTTAAGATAAGATTTAAGTGCTGC
>NW_010972657.1:129478-129741 GCF_000737465.1 Haliaeetus leucocephalus
GGCCTGTTTAAGCAGGACACTCCTCTGTCCATAAGGATGATTACCAGGCCATTGAGACATCCAGGGGAGGAAGCGGGCTGGAGCTGATCTGGTGTTGATCACGCGAAGGTCCTGTGATGAACGAAACCTGCAGCGCATGACATCATTGAAATATGCCCTATAAAAACCCATAGAGACAAGCTGTGGGCAGCTTTCTTCACCACCAAAGAATTGAAGATTGAGGACCAACGGGACGCCGCTGGATCCGTGGTGGTGACCGTCCT
>NW_010972657.1:129930-150550 GCF_000737465.1 Haliaeetus leucocephalus
GTATTTTGAAATGCAGTGTTAAGTCTTGAAGGAGTTCTGTGTGGTTTTTTCTACCAAATCACTCATCAACTAGTAATCTGGAACTACTCAAGTCTCCTGTTGGTGAATCTTAGCATAAAGCAGCAGCAATGATGCATGCCAGATCCAAATAATTTTGTTACTTCTCTGAAGAGCTGTTTATGCAATAGTTTGCCTCTCCAGTATGTCTGCTTGTATATATGATGCCTTTTATACATGCGGTTATTAATCACTTAATCAAGAACACTGTTTATACCTGTCAGAATTTCATATACTTTTTTTGGTGGGGTGGGGAGGAATATACATAACTTTAACTGAAAGATCCTTCATGTTACTGTATGCCAAGGAGAAAATGCACACCAGACAATACAAGGAAGCAAGTATTCTGGGCCAGGGCTTCAGCTGGAATAAACTGGCAGAGATTAATTCTATGCCCAGCTGTCTCTAGTCCCTGTAGTCCACCTTGGCATCTAGGCACTGGTGTGGCACATAGGTGCTCCTGTCATCCACTGCTAAGCACAGAAGATGAAGAAAGAAGTGTTTTGATCGTGGAAGCATTTTTTGCAAACATAGCATCAAATTTTCATGACTCGTTTTCTATAGGTATCTTTTCTGTTGGAGATTTTGGGAGTCTTTTTGGTTGTTTAGTTTTTTTGTCTGGCAGAAGAGCTAAAATGTGTAGCCCCATATATATTCATGGACTGTATCTCTAGCTTTTGCCTCCTTGATTTCTAAATATGCACACACTGATGTATGCAAGACAAAAACTGCTATGGTGTTGAGTGTTTTTTTAGTAAAAACTTGATAATACATTGCCTTGCATGTTACTGGTTAAGCCAGTAATAACTTCGGAAAAGGACAAGATCAGAAGAAAGAAACTGATAAACTGAGAACTGGATGTTACTACTACAAATTTAATTTCAGAGCTGGCTGGACAACATCATTTACAAAACCAAAGCTGGTGTTGTAAGGAAGTGCAATTTAGAAGTAGAAGGAGAGCTAACAAAATAGGATTATACACTGTAACTACTGAAATCTCATTCACTATAAATGAATTGATTTTCTCTACATCGTCTTTCAGGGTGACTTTGGCTAGATAGCAAAAATGTGTTTGGGGACCGGTGAGCATTAATTTACTGCTTTGGGTTTTGTTATTGTACAAAATTAAATATGTGCTCTAACCCAAATTGATTCTCTGAGGGCTTTATTCCAAAATATTTTTGTAATCATTATTGTGGGATTTTTTTAATCCTCACTATAGTCTATTTCCTATATAACACTTCTCAAGCAATGAGTCCTTCATTAGCACTATTTAACAAATCCCAAAGTGTCAAACCATTTGTACCATATCAGCAACACTAATTCTTATAATAGGTGCAGCTCCTAGGATTCTAAAAGAATGAAATCCATTAGGTATTCTGTCATCTGAGATTTTTTTTCGATTATTTACATGGAAGTGTTTGTTGGTACTTGTGTCATTGTCAATAAAGTTTTAATGTCAATGAAGTTGTAGACAATCAGAGTAAAATATTATTTTAATTTATAATCTTAATGGAAAAAAGGTAAGAAACCTGTGATGTCATTTGCTAAAGGTTTCTAAATAGTTGTCAAAATCTGTTTTATTTTAATTTATGTATTATCTCATTTTATAAGGGGAAATATTTGCATTGACTTTTGGTTTCTTTTAATACTTTTTTTTTTTATTCTATTCTTTCCTTCTCTAATTTTTTTTTTCAGTTTGCATTTTATTTTCTCTAAAATTTAGAATAAGTTAGTAGTCCTTCCTCCATTATTACTGCCTCCTCACCTCAACTTACTTTTGTTCAAGCAATTTTAAACACAGTCATCCTTTAGTAGAAATAAAATGCAGAAAGCAGAACAAAACTGTGAAAATGTGAAAGGGATTTTTTAGTAAATCAGAAATATATATGTTGCTTCATTTATAATATATTTGCTATTTTTTTAATTTAAAAACACAATACTGATTGAAGAAAACGGGACTGTAATAAAGTCTGACACAAAATGAGAGAATGACATAACCAAATGGATGACATAACCAAATTGCCTGGTACAGGCTAGGATCTGTGTAGCTGGGGAGCAGACTTGCTGCAAGGGACCTGGGGGTCCTAGTTGACAACAAGTTGAAGAAGAGTTAGCAGCATGTCACTGCACCAACAAAAGCAAATTGGATCCTGGGCTGCATCCACAAGGGCATCACTAGGAGAGAGAAAGATGTGATCATCCCACTCTACTCAGCACTTGTCAGGTCACACCCGGAGTACTGTGTCCAGTTCTGCTCCCCATAATTCAAAAAAAAGACAAGGACAGACAGGACATGATCCAAAGGAGGCCATAAAGATGATCAAAGGACTGGAGAACCTGCCATATGAGGAAAGACTGAAGGCATTAGGTCTCTTCTTCCTGGAGAAGAGCAGGCTCGGGGGGGACCTCATCACAGTATTCCAGTACTTCAAGGGTGGTTATAAAGAGAATGGAGGCTCTCTTTTCACGAGAAGCTACATGGACAAGACAAGGGTCAATGGGTACAAATGGTACTGGGAGAGGTTTCATCTTGACATAAGAAAGAAATTCTTTACAGTGAGAACAGTTACAGGAACAGCCTTCCCAGGGGCGTGGTATTGTCCCTGTCACTGGAGGTTTTCAAGATGCAACTGGACAGGGTGCTAGATAATCTCATTTAGGCTCCATTTCCCATGAAAAGTTGGCCCAGAGAACCTTTCAAGTTCTATTCCAACCTGGGCTGTTCTATGATTCTATGATTCTATGAAACAAATGGTTTAGTTGATTTTCCTACTTATTGTCTCCCAGTTCTTCCTTTCTGCTCTTTTTCTCAACTTCCCAATGAGTGAAAAAAAATCTTGATTTAAAGAAGCTTTCTTTTTGTAAACCTTCTTGTCTTTACAAAAATTATTTCAAGATTCTACAGCATGACATTTTTAAGACATATAACTTTATTTAAAATCTACTACACATTTGACCTGGTGAATAATTCATAATAGCGAATACTGATCCTGCTGAAGACTAAGTTGACCAGTCCATTGTGTTAGAAGAATGATGATCATATAACCATGCAGGTAATGCTCAACTCAATGTAGGACTGTAATGCAAACTATTCCCACACCTATGTGCTATCTCCCATACTAAGGGGCAGTAGGATCTGACTTGAAGGACACACTTCCTGCTCAAATCACTAGTTTTTCATAATTTTATAGGTAGTGACATCAATAATTTTTAAATCTCATTTCTTTTGCAAACTCATAATATTTTCAAATATGCACTTTCAAAGAAAATAAAAGCTTTTTAAATCCTTCATTACATGAATCAGTTATCAGCAAAAATGAAACCTCAGTCTAACAAAGTGAAATTTGGGGAACTTACTTAATTCTTACATTGGCAAGTTAAATGTGAGTTATCTATGATAATTACCTATATGTTAACATAACTGCATGGAATTAAAACTTAAAAAAAAAATCGTAAGGCTGAAATAAAAAACTTTGAATGAAGTAACAAAACCTTTATTATTATCCTATATTTCCCTCCCTCCTTGTACATAAGCTATAAGCAATTGACTGGGTTATTGGCAGCACCCTTGTCTCATTCATTGCAGAAGTTGTGAGGAAACAAACTGAAAGAACTTTTTTTATACATGCAAATAGGGATATGATAGCAAAAAGGATGCTTGTGACAAAGAATTCAGGAAGAGAGAACAAGCAAGGTCTTCATTCACCAGAAAAACATCTGTCTTGAAGTATTTATATGTGTCTTCCCTTACTGTAGTTTCTGAGTATTTATCTTCATGCTAACCCTCCAAGGCAGAAAAATGCTAGAAATGCTATTAGTCCCACTTCTGTACATGTAGATCTTGAGGCTTACATTCTCAAAGGAAATAAGATTCCTAAACAAAATATAGGTCCCGGTGAAAGACAGTGCCTTAGCTCTTCAGACATTTATTGTCTGTATTATTCAAAACTGAGCTAGCGCAGGTTATTGTGGCTTCTTAACAAGTTTTTAACCCCTGAATACTACCTCTTTTTCCCTATCAGTCAGGACATTTGGGTTATATCTCTGAATATAGCATAGAAACATTGCTGGTTTTCCTAATGAGGAATAAAGACTCAACTCCAACTTAGTAACTATTTAGTACATTCTTAGTTCAATTATACCAGTTGTGCTTTATTGATTGTATTAATATGCTCCTCTATATACACCAAAATATGAAGGGGAAAGAGTTAAAAGCATTTAAAAATGTCTAAACAGGGAGATACAACTAGATGTTCTGTGGGATTTTCAGATATGTCTTAGCAACTAACTTATCAAAATCAGCAATGATTTTGAGCTTTTGATAGAGAATTGTGGTTATTGGGGGATCCTGGCTAAGCCTTGCAATTTTCATTTAAGAAAATGCTGGGGCTGTCTTCTAACAAGGAATTGCATTTCTCACAGTAGCTGGAGATGTGGAAGACAAAAAGAGGATGCTGTTTATTCAATTAGTCATCCCTTGACCCATTCCTTCATCCAACTTCAAAAGGTTCTTTTCCATATTGTTAAAAATGTACTGACAACAGGGCAGACCTCAAAACAAGCAAAAAAAGTACTTTTCCCAAAACAAGCAGGTTATATTACTTTTCTCCTGAGGTGTTAATAGTGGCAGACTACAGTAAAAAAATTTTTAAAACCAGCAAAACTTTCATTAAACTTCATAGAGGTTGGAAAATGTAGTTTCTCAGTGGAAAAAAGATTGTGCAGGGCCATAATCATGAGTTAAATTTTTGAAAGGTGGGTAATCAAAATGGTTATTCTTTAATGTCACTTTTGCTGTCAGAATGTCCAAATTTCAAAACAGCAGAAAATTTTTCTTTCTTTTCTTAGACTTCAAAATAGTCAACATTTCAAAAAGTTCTGAATCTGTCCTGTTAGACTACTCTAACTGTGGGAAATGTAATATTTTGTTTCTCCACTGAAGAAAAAAAAATAAATCCAAAGTTGAGTTCCATCTGGGCCTTCCAACAGTGACTGTCCTTCCTTATTAAGAAAGAAGAATAATAGAATGCCATTATCATTGGCAGTGTTATCTAGACATCAGCATTCCACTGAGGTTTTAACAGACTGCAATTTATTTATAGAATTGCAAGAGATTGGTCATTTTGGAAAAGATCATCTTAAGTTTTCAGAAGTTTTCATTTGAATGTAATGGTATAATAGCTAGGGAGGCTGTTTTAGTCATACACACACGAACAATTTGGCAAGGAAATCTTGATGGTTGATGATCTTATTCAGTCAGTATCTGTTGTGATTACTATGAAAAGACATAGATGACCACAGACCTCTATCTTGAGCTTTGTGACCGAAACCAACATTAAAAATATTAGCTACAGACCAGAAATCTCAAGAAAGTCTGTTTAAACTATATTGGAAGATGATTCTAATGTGAGGAAAAAGGCAAAATGTAGTGTCTGCTAAGAAGCAAGAGAATTTTGCCATTTTCTGGATATGCCATAAGGATATATGAGCAATACATCCTTCATGGCCAATTGGTCAGAAATTGCACTTTGTAAAAGATGTTTTTCACTTTTGCACCTTCAGTGCAAAAACTCAGGTGAGAACTATGTATATGATACCATTTTTAAATAAAACATGAAAAATAGAGGGAGGCTATTGGTATGTGAGAATTTTTAAGCCAAGCAGACAGCACATAGGATAATTTTTAGGATGTGTTTAATCTTTATTGAAAACTGTTTCTATATTGTTGCTATGGGCCATAAGTTTGAATAAATTTCTTTCAGCACTGTGCAACATTCTGACCAGCAGTGACAACCCTAGAAGAAATCTGAAAATTCTTCTGACAAGCATCTTATTTGTACCTTCTGAGGGAGTTAAAGGCACTGCAGGCTATATTCTTGCCATCTCTTTTTATGTTATAAATGTCTATTTTTGTCCTTTATTTGAGTTTTGTGTGTGGTCTGTTTGATTGCTTAAATTCAAATCCAAAGATACTAAAATTGAAACTTACATTTAAGGTGAATGAAATACCAAAAAGATTAGAACATATGTTAGCTCATATTAAATAACTCATAGATCTAAGGGCACTGGTGTCCACGTTTGCAACTTTATTTTGAAATAAAAAAGTGAACAGTATTATTTCTTTCAGGCAGAATAATGTTTAAAAGAGACAAAAAACAGCAAAAAAAAGAGATCAACAAAAAGCACAGCTATGAAAATACCCAAACTTGCCTGACTGAACCTATTTGTTTGAGGTAGAAAAGGTAGCTGGGCTTACATATTGCTTCATGGATATTTTTCCAATTAATCATAAAACAGTTTGGTTCTAACCCTGGTTCTTCTCTATATTCAAGTCCAGATTCTGTTTAGTTCAGATTGGTTTACTCATTTGTAATAAAATTTTAATTGGTCTCTTTCAGAATCCCAAGCATTCTTTAAATACCAGTCTTACATAGTGACATGTATAAGTATGTTTTGCTGTAATTGTAATTACAGTTTTCCAAATGTTGAAAACATGCTCTGCACAGTCAATATGTTTAAAAGATCTCATTTGTAATTTAGATGTTAACTCTAAGGTTACTGGACCTGCGTTGGGTAAAAAAATTTGCAACTGAAAAGAGAGCTCTAGAGAATGCTAAAATTAAAGAGGCTTAAAAAATCATTTTCCCTTCCCCTGGAATTTTCTAGGATCTCAAATTGTCTTGTTCATCAGGGTGAAATGATGAAAATATTCACCAAAAAAAAGTGTGTGAATGAAAGACTGAGAAACACTCGTAGACAATCCCTCCTTGGAGAAGCCAGCCAGGTAAGCAGAACGCTTAACAGGGCTGAGGAAGTTATTTGAACTCTGGTATTGAACACCTTAGTTTCTCCTTTTTTGAAATTGTACATGCTAGTATGATAGTTCTGTAGTTAGATCACTCTTTCTCGCTAAAAAGAAACTCAATTTCGTATTCTAAATTAGACAGAAGTCTTTTGTACCAAATTGTGTGGGATCAAAACGTTTCTTTCTTACCAAATTTGCATGCTATATTTATAAAAATTTTCCTGATTAAAAGTTTAGTTGAAATATTTATTTCTCCATCAAAAAAAGAAAGTAAATTGGCAGTTCTGAGGAAAAGAAATAAAATAAAAAATTGAATTATGAACAGTAACTGTAATTAGATTCCAATTTCTAAACTGCTGTTGAAAAAGTACCCTTTCATAAAGGCCCATCCTAATTATTGCTTTGAATAGCCATTTTCTTTCCTGTGCCTTGAATATTCTTCAGACTTTTCCTGAAAAAAATAATTGGGTTGGATATTATTTGTTTGTTTATTTATTTGAAACTATAGACTCACTTTCAGAAATGAAAGAGAATTGACTATCAATACACTTCAAGAATAAGAAATTTCTACAGGGTAAAGAAAAGAACATTCATAGAAGTTCTTTAACTTATCAGCTTTCAATCTTCTTTCTGTTTTTTTTTTTTTTTTTTTTTTTTTTTTTTTTTTTTTTCCTACCCCTTCCGTGTGTCTGGAGAATGCTTTAAAAGGTATCTGTAGTTTTTAAGGTATGGCTCAGATACAGCCTTCAAGAATAAAATTAATAAATTATTCTAATGTTCAAATACATGAAATACATCAGTTTTTAAAATAATACAAGTTACTTGAACAAAGGACGTTATAAGTTTATCATGAATGTGCATAAGCATATTTCTACTATATCCTAGTAACTGAATTTTCTGAGAGAAGAAAATCCTTGCTAATTAATACTTCCCATTTTAAGAAGAAAAAATTTTTATGTTTAAATTTGTCACACTTGTGAACAATTTTGTGGAAAGGTACTTCCTGATATTGTATTTGACCTTATATTTTATTACATTTTTATTTTCTGGCTTTTACTTGGAAGCCAAGCAAGCTGAGTCTTTTGGCATTGCAGTTTTCTGTAAGAAAGTTAGCTTCAAAACTATGTCCCTCAATTGGACATAATTCAACCTCAGAGTCCTTCACACAACTGACTGATACTAGATAACTTACAGAAATTGTTCTAGTAGCAAGCATTTTAACCTAAACCTGTACTTTTCCAACTAAGTGTCAAAACAACTAGTTACATCTCCATGCTAAGGTTTTTTTGTGTGTGTTTTTGGTTTGTTTGGGGCTTTTTTTTGTTTGTTTTGGAGGGTTTTCTTTCTCTGTAATGACCTGGTTTGTGAGCAGTTACACTCAGGAGAAGAGGGAAGTACTTGCTGTTACAAAAGCTTGCAGCCCCTCATCAGGGAATTCATATGGGAGAGTGTAGTTGCAGATCTCTTTAGATAACTTTTTTTCCCACTGTTACAAAACTAAAGAACTGAGAGACTACCTCTCCTCCAGCTTTGAAAGAACACTGCGTATTCTCTCTTAAAAAAAAAAAAAAAAAGTTTGGCTCTGGTATCTAGCCTACTTTGTTCATTCTTGCATTATCAATCAGGTTAAAAAGATCAAGCTATGTGGGTTCAAGAAATGTAAGTACTTTGTATCTAAATCATATTTCCTATGACATTTTTATAATGATACTGAATAAACTGAGGTGTCAAATTACCCTATTAGTGTATTTGGCAAATATATTGTCCAAAGCTATAAGTTATTTGGTCCTCTATTGCCAAAAATTAAGGAATGCTTCAGACATTCTGGTGATAAGCAGCATATAAGAGCTGAAAACCCATGTGCTAATCAAATCTGCAATCTCCATTCATATTCCATCCATATGTGACAGTTAATTTGTGTTGTTCTCACATCTGGTAATATAAACAGTGGTGAAATTAAATAGAAATACTACATCTGCTGACTTTGTGTAATCCATCTTTCATTTTAGGTCTTTGTTCCTTCATTAAGTTCCATCAATGCAAAAAGTATTCTTCAGGGCTAGGCTTTGCATTTGGAGCTCTGGTTTAGCAGAAAGATGTACTGTTTCTTGTATGGTTGGCAGACTCTCTCGATAAAATGCCACAGGCATTTCAAAAGAGATAAATGACTTGTCATGACTAAGTTTTGCATGTTCTGTTGTATTCATTCTTTCCTTTTCCATCCAAACTTATTTCCGTTCTAAACCATTGCCATATACATGCATCCTGAAGATCCTTGAACTTTGAATGGCAGTGGAATGTTATTGGTTCTTTTAATTCTTTTTATTCCCCTCTCCAGCAGGAAGATATGCTGGCTGACTGACAGTTGGGACCTATCAGCCTATCTATAGTTCCATGCTAACACTCCCAAACACAAGCCAATGCTAATCAAGGGATGCTTCAAATGTATTTAATTTTGTCTAGAGAATGGAATTTAGTAGAAACTTTTAAAAAGATGGATCTTGTTATCTTCAGTTTAAAATTATTTTAATCCTATTGATATCGGTTCTGCATATATAAAGCTTATATTGCCACAATGTTCTAGTGCAAGAATGTGTAATTTACAGAGTTAGAATAAAGAAGCCTTGCTACCATAATATGAATGAACAGTCTACATCCTTCTTTAACAGTACATATAAATTCTGTCCTAAATCAAGCTATTAAAAAAAAAATAAATTAAAAAATCAATTAAGGTGGAGCTCCTGTGTTTTTTCTTCACATCTGTAAATGAGTATTTGATGAAAATTCACTGACGCTTAGAGTCCTTTAAAGAAAGCATGTTCTGGGGGGAAGAATCAAAGAAAATATCTGAAAAATAAACAAAAGCTGGTTTAGTATTTTTTTACCTTCTAAGTCCTACCTTTTCTTTCCCTCAAGACAGTTGTAGTCACAGTCAGGAACTTATCAATTTTCAGTGATGAAATTGAATGCTTGAAGCAGAAACAGTTTGCCAAGGGACGTAAAATTAGGATGCTCACTGATTCAAAGTTGTTTGTTAACTTACAGTTCTCAAAAAATGTGCTGCTTCTAACCTCCTGTCTCTTTCTTTTTTGTACCATTTCCCCCCTTCCCTCATTATTGTATATACACTATAAGCACAATATGCTTACTTATCTAGGATATTGTTGTTATTCCTGTGTGACTTGATATCTTTAACCCAGTCAGATGATTGCTCCATTTGGGTGTAATTTGTGTCTAATTCCTAATTGTCACCTAAGACATACGTACATTCTAAGAACTATGACTAAATTTTTAAACCAGTATTCCCTTAAGCTCCATCTCTGCCACTTAACTGTTCATATATTTCTGTTCTACTTAAGGATTATTAGGTATCCCATTAGATAAGAATAATTCTATCAAAATCTTTGTCTTGCAGTATTCTGTCACTCCTTTATGTCCTACTATCTTGTTTCTTTTTCTAACTTGTTCATGGCACTCTTTTTAGGAAGTGCCTATACTCTTTTTTTGCATGGGGTCTCCCAAAAGAATCTGATATAATTCTTTTGCATACAAGGGCTTAAAATAACCCAGTTCAGAGGCTTAAGCATTCAAAATAGACAATCTCTAGATTATGAAATTGAAAATATTGTCAGACTGGAAGGACTCCATGATAACCTTCGTCTCATATGCCTTTGAATAACTTGGTCTGTGCTACCAGCAAATGTGTGGTTTAGTGGTAGGAAAAGAAGAAATAGTTACCATAGTAACTGTCATACAATCCAGTATGGTACTTATGTTACTGTACCTCTGATACAATACAAAGCTGCCTTCTTAATCCCTTTAGTGTTCCTGGTTGAATGGTGTATGCCTAGTAAAGTGGCACTTGTAGGTCCCTTGGCTGTACACTCTATTTTCCATCTCCTCCTCAGTAAAGTAATGGGCCTCCTATAAGTGGTACAAGATAAGAAAACAAGCCTGACATTCAAAGACAGAAACTTAGGGCTCTGCTTGAAAAACACACAACTTTCCCCTAGACTCTAATGATTGTGATGTTATAAGCTCTTTTTACGTCCTCCTAAAATCTTTAAACACTAACTGATGTCAACAGAGATACAATGAACCTTGTTCAAAGCATAGGAGGTGCCTCAGTATGGTTTAATTTTTCCTAAGATAATTTTATGTATTTAGTTTGTTGCTTGCTAGAAACAGTGAACATTGGGTACAAAATACGACAAGATACATAAAAGTAATGTTTAGGTGATTGTTTAGTTGTAGATTCTGACACATTTAACATCTGCTAGATTTCATCTAACACCATGGAATGACTGAAAGTTGTTGTCCCAGTGGGGTGGACAGCTTTAAATGAATACAGTATTTTGTAGCAGCTTTGTCATTAGTTCTTTATGTCAATGCTATTTCATCTGTGCTTTGAATATTGCCATTTGAATTTTCACTAGAATGGAGACTGGGATCTGTACCATAGGAGAATGCTCCAACAATTCAGATGTAGGGAATTCTGTCGAAGAGTTTACTAAACATCTTTTGTTATTGCATATTGGATAACTCAAATATTCATTCAGAAAGAGGATAGATTGAAAAATTAATAAAGCCTAGAAATTATGACACTCACCTGAAATGTGGGGCAAGGGAATATTTGATCTACTGAAAATTCAGTTGTTGTCTAGGAAGTGAAACATTAACTATAAACGCTTCCATGTTTTAAATGTTCTCATGGGATGTATTTGTTCAAAACAGTTACATCTTTTGACTGCAGTTCTTTTAAGTCTTCTGAAAAAAAGAACAACCCCAAAACCAAAAAAACATAAAACAGTTTTCACTATTATTTCAGGAAATTTCATTTTTCTCCTGTGTCTGAATCATGATGTATATGCAAGTTTCTCAATTGCCTTTTCTCTCAGGCTTTCTTTTCTTTTTAGTTGCTTGCATCTTAATTTAGGAAGATACTGTAGCACAAATACAAATTCTCTTGAATGCTTTAAACTGCAGCTTGATCCTGAAAAGTTTCAGTTTCCAGCAGTCTAAACTGAGAATGTTCTCCTCTTGCGCAAATGCCTCTGTAGTGCTGAACAGTTATAGATCATATAAAACTTGTAGATAGCTATGAAAATGCTTCTGCAAAACCTAGATTGATGCATCTCTAAAGAAGAGAAGTAGTACAAGTGACGTTACACTGGTAGTATTTCAACGTTAGAGTATAAGTTATAAATATCTTTACGATTCTAGATCCTATAAACTATAATGACTTAAAATTTTGAAATTCCATATTTGCATATATGACATGAGTTTTAAAGGTAATACGTGGCATTCGTGCATCATCAACAATGCCTTAAAAACAGGTCTAATGAATATTTGCTTTGTTCTTGTACCGCTTTCAACATCACCTTTCATTTGCTAGTGTGAGATCATGGCTTTGACTTACATAGAAAACAAAACATTTGAATGAATCCATGGAAGTCTATTAGAAACCATAAATAGTTTTCAAAGTTAATGGGGAAAAAAGTATGATATATATATTACAATTTTATACATTTTTAGTTCGATACTATAGCTTGCATGACTGTTTTTCATGAACGAAGGGAGGGAAGTGACTTCCCCGAGCCCAGGGCTGTTGCACTGCTCCCAGTCAGGGAGCAGGGCAGGCCACAGGGAAACTGCTGTCCCTGGCTGCGCTGAAATGGGGTCCTGGGCCAAAGGCAGGGATGGGGAAAGGCCTTGGGGGCTGGGAAGTTACAGTCAAGCCCATTATCACCCTCAGAGACTTGATATTTATGTTCATTTAAAGCGCAGAAACAAAGAATATTACTCATTAAACACATCTCCTTTCTTTGGTGTTGTTAGTATGGTTATTTAATGATGTAAACCTGACATTTTAAATAGGCAATTTTGATAGTATTAATTCTAAATTTGAAATATAATTATAGTCACAGTAACTTCATGGACACCAAAATGCAAGTTTATATATTTCTCCAAAGACATAAATATTTTTCTTTTTTTCCTTTTAATAAATTATAAAGTTATAATAAATCACATATCTATACCTGAATAAATGTAATACCTTAATTATTAATTTGCAAGTATGAAATTGTGAGCATAACATTTTATCAGAATACCTGAAGTAAATCTGTAATGTTTAGCACAAAATAATAACTGTTTTAAATGTACAATGATATACCAGTTTTTATTTATGAGTGTAGCCTATCTGCATGTGTGCTTTTCCAATGGAGAAAGCCAATTAAAAGCATAATGTACAACACACAATTGAGTTCTAAACTTCATTATCAAAGATCTTCTGTTCACCTATCTAAGTTAATGAAAGTCAAGAAGGAATCTGAGCTGTTGATTTATTGCTTGGTTCCTCAAAGTTGGTGGATCAGAGAAGTGATTGATTTATCCATGCAGAGACACCAGCATATGGCTATTATTGTGCTATATCATGCTAAAAGCTCTGTGTGCCACTATACTATGAAAGGATTGTAGCTTGTTCAGCTATGGCAAAGTTTTTGACACACCCAAGATTTAAAAAACTAATATAAGAGAAGAGGAAATGTGTGTGAGCACAAACAGTGAGAATTCTCCACTACCATAATATAGCATCTCTGAGATGACAAACACAAATATTAACAGCACACAGAATGCTGTAAAGGTCTTTTGGTCAGGGAGATTATTTTGTTTTATAATCTGGACACCTTTAATGAATAATATGAAAGCAGAGGAGTTTTGAAATTGAAAGAAGATATCTTTTTTATCACTCTTAAAAAAATATTAATTATCATAAGCAGTAGGATTTAAATTTTAGATCTCATCTGAAAGAGCATATCTGCAAGACTAATGCCACTAATATCATGTAGGGTTTCATGAGCACTAGCACAATGGAAAAAAAATCCAGCTTTTTCGTACCATACCACTTACTGCAACATCTGGTGTTTCTGTGGAAATCTTTTGTATGGGTGTGACCTGACCTCCTATTTTCAGCATTTTAAAAGGTTTATTAATATATTGCTAGTCAAAATATAATGATTCACTTTCATTTAGTGCATTATTACTGAAATTTCATAACCCTGAAATAAAATTTAATTGAATTTATATAGAGCTAATCATGGAAACTATGAATAACTTCATAGATGAATGATCTTGAAGATTTATATTTTATCCAAGAAAAAGGATTTATTTGAACAACTATTGATAGAATTCTCTTCATCCCTGCTTTTATTTCCATAGAAATCAGAACATTTGAAATGAAGTCATGGAAGTCTAATTAATAATTTTCAAAAATACCTTGTGAAATAACACCGAATAATATGATATATATTGCTATTTTATACCTGCTGTATCATTGCTCACATGAGTATGGGGTTTTTTTAACTCTCTTTAGAGATTCTGTGCTGCTTCTTTCTGAGGGAGTACTTGTGCACAATTAGTAGAATTTCAATTTTTTATAAACTGTTTAAGATTCCCCATACATATTTTTCTACATGATAAAGGAAAAATGAATGATATCTAAAATCAGAATGATTTAAATGAGCTATTTGAAAAATTAGGTTTCATATAACATTATGTGCACACAAATTTTCTTCAAACTATTCACTTAATTAGAGAAGAAAAAGTTGGAAGAAGCAGAAAATCTTTAAACTTTACAAATATTTAAAAAAAACAAAGGCTTTGATTCTCAACAGGATATGAAAATTCCTGACAATGTTCCATTTCTTTCTCTTAAATAATGATTCTCATTATGTAAAGCCTTTCTAAATGTTTTTACATATTAGTTTGCATTGCTATGTTCATTTCCTGCTTAGATTGTAATTTCTAATAGCTTTATATTCATAATAAATTTTGCTAATGAGGCTCCACATAAGTAATAGTATTATGCTAGTAGAATCTATAAGATACCAATACCAAATAAGTCAATACTAAATTTATTGAAATTAATGTAATTACATTAAAATAGAAGTTGTGTGAGACTATAATAAGAAGGGGTTTTTTTTGTTATGGACTTAGTTGTTTTAATTACTAATATTTCATGAAGTTGGTTGTTTTGACTGTATTTCATTCTGCCTTCAAACTGATGTAATTTTTAGAAAATGTCATGTCTTTATATCTCCTTTGATGCAAACTAAAATTATAACCATAATTGCTATTACAATAAAGGAGAGATGTAATGCAAGACATGGGTGATAAAGGATATTTTGTGTTGGTTCTTTAAAAAGGATGCTTTTAAAATATTTAATATAATTATAAAACCACCAAAAAATGAAAAAAGTTATTTTTTTATTTTATAAAAAAATGAAAACACAAAAAAGGCCTTCACTGTAGTTTTAATTATTTTTTATTTTTTTATTATTTTCATGTTTTTTCACAATGAAATAAGCTAGTATTTTTACTTGTTGCCAGTCATATTCAATATTAAGAATCAATGTAAATTAATAATTGTTATTATTATAATTATTATTTTCCTCCTTTCTGTTCTATTAAACTGTTCTTGTCTCAGCCCACAAGTTTTACTTTCTTTTCCTGATTTTCTTCCCCATCCCACTGAGTGAGGGGGAAGTGAGCGAGCGGCTGCATGGTGCTTAGTTGCTGGCTGGGGTTAAACTATGATACCAGTAAAATATGAAAAGTTACCTTGCATTATTATGGAGAAGAAATTGGAAAGTAATTCACAAAATAAAGATAATATTCTAGATAAGCCATGTGGCTATGAGGAATTAAGGAAAACTAAAATCTGTGAATCACTGTCATGGAAAATTACAAGCATGGAACTAACATAAATCTGCCAAGTTCATCTGTAAGGCCATATTTCATCTAAAAAATTAACCATTTAAGGATCCAGATGGCACTTTTTCTCTTGAATTTGAAACTTGCATAATTTGGATTAGAAAATGCTTAAAATACGTTCTTTTCAAATAATACACTTATTACATATTAATATATGTTATATATTGTTACCCATATAATAATTATTTGCAATAAAGCACAAAGTTAACATGTTCACTCCAGTTTTGACTACCCATGTTCAGGGGCATCTCTAACACTGAGCAGCCATAAAACATTGTCCCAGACTTCTGTGTAAACAGCTAAGTTGTAAGAGTGAGCTGTGTGAGGACCCAGCTGGCTGCCATCCTGTACCCTCCATATATATGCCTATCCCCAACTTCGGTACCAGCCTCAGTACCAGTGATGCCCGTGCCCAGCCTGATACACCTGGCATCCCAGAATCTCATTAAAATGCAGCCATTCTTTTGGCCCTTATCCTCATGGTGAGGAGATAAATTAATAGTAAAGGTATTTCTTCAAAGACTATTAATTTTTTTTTTTTTTTCTTTTTTTGTAGTATCTTGATATAGCTGCCTGCTTTGGAAGGTCTCCCATCATTCTGTGAACACAATCAATGTCTGTAAAAGCAGTTCTGATTGCTTACTTTGTTTGGAGTATAACGATCACTATATTTGTTCCTGCCACTACTTTTTAAGATCTCAAAGAAATCATGACTGGATATATGCATACCCCTTCTAGCCCCATGGCTGGGTAGACCATGCATCTGTTCTACCCATAGTGTTTAGTGGGAGTCTAAAAACTTTACCTTGTGCAATGCCAGCTTGGCATTATGCCTTTTCAACTTAAGTTCAGAAGTGGAGTATTCAATATATGAGAACACGCAAAAGCAAGGATCTCTTCTACTGCTGGGCAAATGCTTCATCAGGGAAAGCATAAGTAAGTAAATTGAAGTAACTGAGTAGTTTGATTGAAGTTCATGTAAGTATAAATATATTTGCATTAGGAACCTGACTTAGAGATACATCTTGCCGGTCAAAAAGAATTGAAGGAATAAATTTTTCAAACCTGAGAAAAGTGCAAGGATTCAATCTCAGTAAGGAGTATTTGCAAAGTCCTTGTACAACAACTTTGACAGAATCATGATCTTTCCATCCATTTGTGAATTATATATAGAATTAGCATATTGTATTTATAACTGATTCTAATTTCTACAGAAATATTTTCCAACATGCATACCTGTAAAACTTTAAAGATACATCTTCTAGGTTTTTACATAAATAGTTTTGCATATATCTTTCATTTCTACCTTTTATACATGTAAAAAATAAAAATTCTCACAGGAGAGTACATTCATGTGTTTAACTTAGGGAATGAGATTCTGTATATAATCATGTTAGTTCACATGTCAGTCATTATTTCATAGACATTACTAGTGATGAGGGACAGTTTTTTATTTGCAACTAGTGAGCTATATGTTCTTAATCAAAATGTTATTTTAAGCAGTTTTTAATTCCAATAATTTGAATAGATGAATTTATTTCATTTCACTTGCCTTGTTTTTATTTTGTTTAAAAGCTTTTATTTTTCCTGTAAGTAGTAACAATAATCTGTATAGCCTTTCCCAGTAGAGTAACAGGCACCCTGTATATTTTCTCTTTTTTTTTTTTTTCCTTTTTTGAACAGAGGACAGCAGTGCATACATGCTTTGATCGTTCACAGGAATTCTGTGACTGAGTACAAGAAACTTAGTACTGTCATCTGCCAGCTAATTTACAGAATTCAGCATTTAGGTGTTAAGAAAATGAGAACAGCTATATTGATTTTGTATGGCTAAAAACCTACCCCATTACCCTGTCTTCCACGAAGAACCTAGATGGATGCACATTGATGGATACTCATATTAGAGCAAGAACATGACAAGCATATACAATATTCCTTCTTAACGTTCTCCAGGTCTCCAGCTATTTTGAACTATTTTCTGGGCCTCTTGAGGTTTGTATATTTGCAAAGTCCTTGAATCTCTCTGCCAACTATTCATCAAAGTATCAGTGGCCCATGAAAGCACGTAAGATTCTTGCACCAAAAAAGTCCCTTAGCAGTGACTTCTGCAGGAGTACTTCCTGTTGAAAGAATAACCATCTTTTTTTTTCTTTTCGTTTTTGTTTGTTTGTTTGTTTGTTTGTTTGTTTTTGGTTTTTGTTTTTTTTTTTGTTTTTTTTCTGTATGCGGCTCTTGTAAGTAGAGCCAAATATTTAGGTGCTTTGTCTGAGAAATTGCTTAAAATGTCCACCTGCACTTTAGAAAATGCTTAATTGCTTCCCATGTTTTGGTTTTAGGATTCTGTTTTCTCTCACTGAAAAAATAGGGACTTCATAGCAAATTGAGTAATAGTAGTATAGAAATTGAGTAGATAAGGGTCTTAGATAATCTTATACAACAAAAAGAAAAGCTAAGTGTGAGCCGAAATATATTCTCTCCAGTAAAATGAGTATTCTTATTGAATCATAAAATCATAAAATCACTGAATCATTTAGGTTGGAAAAGACCTTTAAGATCACTGAGTCCAAACACAAACCTAACACTGCCAAGTCCACCACTAAATCATGTCCCTAAGTGCCACATCTACATGTCTTTTAAATCCCTCCAGGGATGGTGACTCAACCACTTCCCTGGGCAGCCTATTCCAGTGCTTGATAACCTTTTTGGTGAAGAAATTTTTCCTAATATCCAATCTAAACTTCCCCTGGTGCAACTTGAGGTATCGAGGCACTTTCTCAACGTAAAATAATGTCCCATAGTTAATAAGATTTATTTAAAATTGTCCATGCCTAGAACAACTTAATTTTTAATATCTGGAGCTAACACGACCCGGACAGGAGCTGTGGTTTTAGTACGTGTGAAATGTGTAAGTGCCACCTTGCCTTGTGCAGACAGTGTGGCTTAATGTCCTACTGGTCCCTTAGCTCAGAGGCCCAACGTTGTGGCCCCAGGGTCAGAGGGGAACTAGGATTTGCAGCTGCATTTCCAGACTGAGCCAAATTTCACTCATCAAGTGAAATACAGTGTGTGCCAAAGACATCCATTCACATGAATTTTAGGAATGGTAATGTGTGTGGTGGTGGTTGAAATATTCAGTCTGCTGAAAGAGGCAGGTACAAACCATCCCCACTCCAAACTTTTCTAGGTGTCTGAGTGTGGCAATGTGGTTGGTCAAATAAGTGACTTTCCTTACTGATAAAGATTTTACACGTTGAGTTTCAATGTTAATGTAACTATCACTCATTAAACCATGTTTATTATGTTCTGTCATCTATTAAGAAGGAATACGCTCTCCATCATAAATGTGGAGGAGATTCTAGGAAGTGGTGTGATATTTACACTGTGTCATACTGTACAAAAGTTGCAATTTCCACGGTCGTGATGTCCCAGTTGGCCATCCTGCCAAAATTTACAGATTCACTTTTATAAATTCAAACAAACACTATGTTCTTATAGGATCCAAGGTAAGAGATCTCAGGGGTAGGATTAGCCAAGTATGGAAAGATTGTTCTGATTTCTACAGTTATATAAACATATGTTAGGTCACTGTGAAGGCTGATAGCTCCCTGTGGGCTGGTGCACTGGGGGGGTCCCCATGGGGGTTGCAGGGCAGGGCCTGGCAGACAGGGCCCATCCCAGTGCCCCAACCAGGAGCAGGGCAGCTGGGGGGCACCAGGACAGCCCCAGCCCCAGTCATTGGGCACCTCCCTGGGAGTGGGGATGGATGTGAGCCCACAGGTGGGCCTGGCTTGGCAGGGCCAATGGTCTGGCTGGGCAGGTCTGTGGAGAGCTGAAGACCATCCCTGCTGCAGCACTGCTGGAGCTGATGGCTCTGGGGAGCTGACATGGGGTCCTTGGTCATGAGCAGGGACAGTCAGGGCCAACAGTGTGCTAATAGGCCTGATAACATACACCTCTCTATACATTTAAGATGTAACTCTTAGGCTTTCTGTAGATACTTTTTATCCATATTGATCTTTGATTGCTACCTGCAGTCTGGAATAGGGCAAGGCCTGCAAAGTTCTGACATGGCCGACAGAGAGGGAGAGCTGTATGCTTTTTCTTAGCTTTTCACACTCAAGGAAGTAATCTAGGCCTTTATTTTATGTTTCTTTTTAGAAATTTAGTTGTGGGTTTTTCATGGTTTTTTTTTTTTGTTGTTTCCTGAACTTGAAATAACCAAAAGAAAGAAATAGTCTCTGTAACATGAAGACAAAATGATATCCCAGAGTTTTACTGCTGATAAAAAGGTTTCACTATGATCATTGTTTAGCACAACCTACTGCAATAGAAGATTTTTACTGTTTTAAAAATTTACCAACTAATAGATTAGTGTCAGATCTGTGGCATTCCCAAAGACTGGCTCAAAATAGAGCTGTTCAAAAAAGCTGATATCTAATAAATATTTATAGTAGTTTTCTTGTTCATTCTTTTCTTCCTCAGTGAGTAAATGACTGAGAAGAGAATATTATTTGCCTGTTGCCCTTGAGTTAAGCTATAGAAGTACAACTTAATTAAAAACCACTTTTGGCAGTAGGACTGATTTACATAAGGGTTAGACGGGTTGGAAAGCCAGAAATAACAGCTGATAAAGAGTAGAAAATTAGCTGGCTTATAAAGAAAATGTACACTGTTACAAAATGTACCAGCATTACAGTACGTCAGGAGAAAATAAAAGTACTGGTCTATATACTGCAAGGAAAGAGGGTCTTTCCTAAATAAGTAGGAAGGATGTTCAGTAAAACAGCCATTTAGGACAATAGTAAATAAAATTGATGAAAAGAGAAATATGTCATACAACAAGGACTCAGATTATTTTATTACCGTATGTATTGGGTCTGGCTGAGATGGAGTTAATACTCCCCATAGCAGCCCTCATAGCACTGTGCTCTGCATCAGTAGCTAGAAAGGTGTTGATAGCACACCAGTGTTTTGGCTACTGCT